>NC_141990.1:136380679-136530679 GCF_049901715.1 Pseudonaja textilis | reverse complement strand
AGAGACAAAACACATTCCAGCAAGAGGATCCAAAACTGCTTGTTATGCTAGGTGAGGTACAGTGTCATAAACAGGTCTCTATCTTTGCCTTTTATTCATGAGGTCTCTGTCTGATTTTGAAGTGTCGCTAGAAAATGTGATTTGTCTGGTTTTACCTTGTGTAGCTTTCTATATATGTGTTATGGCCTTCCGGAAGTCCTCCATGGGGCTTTACTCCACAGATCATGATTAAAACAGATTACACTATGGCACAAACTATGCATGGACTCTGACACTTCCCAAGATACTAGAATTATCACGCCACTATATTCAGCAAAGCTGCCTGGATTTCAAAAGTTACCTCTAGAGACCAGAGTTCAAAGGCATGATTCTGTTTAGACCAAACTGCATGTGTCAAAATGGTTTTTGAGAGGAGGCATGTTTATGAGTCACTCATGTTTTCTGGTGAGAGTCTCAACAAATCCTTGCAGTTCCCTTAGCAAAGTTTTCCAGAAGTGGTTCGCCATGGCCTCCTTCCTAGGGCTGAGAGAGCAACCGGCCCAAGGTCACCCTCAACCGGCTTCAGGCCTGAGACAGGACTAGACTAAAACCACCTGCTGATTTTTAGCCTGGTGTTTTAATCACTACAGCAAAACGGGCTGCCTATCACAATGACATCCAAAACTCGATTTGTTGCTTTCTTGAAATGTTGGTAGTACATCCCCACCGATCCGTCAAGCCTTAACCTAAGAGAGAGCCAGGTTTAAAAAAATAAAAGGTGACTTAGAGAAGAGAAAGAGCGGGATGGATCATATTTATACTTCTTGAATATTTTGAACGCTGCAGTTGTTCAGAAAAGAAAAGAAAAAAGAACATCTTGCCCATTAGGGGTGACTCAAAACCAGTGGTGATATTCAAAATGTTTTACTACCGGTTCTGTGGGCATGGCTTGGTGGGCGTGGCAGGGGAAGGATATTGCAAAATTTCCATTCCCTCCCCACCCCACTAACCTGCTTTCCAGCTCC
This sequence comes from Pseudonaja textilis, assembly GCF_049901715.1. NCBI lineage: Eukaryota > Metazoa > Chordata > Lepidosauria > Squamata > Elapidae > Pseudonaja > Pseudonaja textilis. The sequence goes on along the minus strand of NC_141990.1, from coordinate 136,529,675 downwards.
GTTCTCCTGTGCAGGGCAACAAAAGGAGACCCAGCCAATCAGCTGGGACTCAGGAGGCAGAGAATAGATGGGGGAGGGGCCAGTCAGAGATGGTATTTGCTGGTTCTCCAAACTACTCAAATTTCCGCTACTGGTTTTCCAGAACTGGTCAGAACCTGCTGAATACCACTTCTGCTCAAAACCCTTTAAAAATTGCAGTCAAGCGTGAACACCTTTAAATTTCAAAGACTTCCCAAGCATGCGAAGAATCTAGCATGAAAACAAGCTGCCGATGGAGGCTGCAGATCTTAATTTTGTTGGGTTTTTTTAATTAAAGAGAAAGAAGAAAAAAAAGAAAAAGGCTTTCTTTTCTTTTTTAAACCTTAGTAACAATGCAAACCCTCTGTAAGCAGGAGCACTGTGCTTTGCCCAATCCTAAATTCAATGTGTACAGACAATTACATAGGCATACAAACACACACACACACATACACAGAGAGGGAAAGAGAGAGTGCCCTAGAGACATTAAAGCTTCTCCTATCTACCCTCACAAGTGGAAATAAACTTCTCTCTTGAGAACCTTCCCATAAACAGACTATAATCAAAGCTGAAGAAGAAAATCAGTCAGCGAAATATTCTCTGGAAGAAGATACCCTCCACAGCAGTAAAAATATAATAACAAAAAGAATCATTGAGACTGTATTTTCCTTTCATGGCATGCCAAAATCTAAGCATCTCATCCTTCCTACCCATGAAGTCAGTTGGGTTGGTGAGCATGCGTCTCCATGCTCAGAATACTTTCCAGTGACAAATTTGTTTGTATCTGCTTGCTAATTATACCGTCTTTTGATAATTCATGGAGATTTCTTATTTGGTTTAAGGAACACGCAGTCTTTCTTTAAAGGTTTCCTTTTCTTTCAGTGGTGCAAGTTTTCACTTCAAAGGAATCGCAACACTCCTCAGCTCTGTGCTGTTTTGTGCTGAGTTTCTACCACTTGGGAATAGTTTAGAGTCCGTAGGCAACCTGTGATGTGACAATTCTCAGCCTTCCTAGGAAGCACAGCCGACAAAGAGGAGGAGGTGGTGATGAGTAGCTCTGCGGTGTTTGGAATGCCACAGATAGCCTACTTGTGTGGTAATGTCTCCATAGGATTTGGTTGTCTATGAGACTTCACTGCTTTCCAATGAATGTATACTGACAGCAGAATTTGTAATGGCGACTGAGGAAGGACCAAATTAGATGAGTGGCTATTAAACACGCACTCGCTGGTTTCACAATCACATAGGGATGAAGAGTTTAACTTTAAACACTGAATAGCCTACCAGATGTCAGGCCCTCCCTATCCTCTTCCTAAACTGCTGGTGCATAGGGACCTGTCATATTCCAATTCTCTAAATATAGACAGCCTAATCTGAATTGCATTTCTGATGATGAACATTAATCAGTGATTTTGAAAACCAATTATGGCTCCCTGGGCTGATTTGTCTAGCCCATATTCACTGTTCTAAAGCTGATTGTGTAGAAACCCCTTCTTAAAAAATTTACCTTGTCGTGTAAAATATATTAGGACCTCCAAAGACTAAATACCCAGATCATTATAATTACTTACGCATAGTAAGAAATCTAATTCTGCAATCCGTGTACACTTCCTTGAGAATAAGCCTCCCAGAATACATTCATACATCCTATAAATTCTTGTATGGGTTGCTTTGTAGTAGGGACGCACAGTTTGCCACCCTTGTTCGCTTTTCCTTCTGCTGTTTCTTCACCATTTCCATTACATACGTTGTACTTTCCCAAAATAAAAAGAATCTCCCACGTGTCTATGAATACATACACATGTGGAAAAGAAAGAATGCAAACTGGGCTAGAGTTGTATAGGGAGGCGGCATGGGATCCTGAAAAGGGTTCAGCTTAGCCTCCAGACACTACAGATAGTCCTCAACTTACAACCAATGATTTAATGACCGTTCAAAGTTACAACTGCAGTGAAAAACGTGACTTATGACTGCTTTTTATACTTATGACCATTGTAACATCCCTATGGTCGCATGATCAAAATTTGGATGCTGGCAACTGGCTCGTATTTGTGATGGTTGCAGTGTCCTGAGGTCATGTGGTCAGCTTTGGCCAACCTTCTGACAAGCAAAGTCAATGAGGAAGCCAGATTCACTTTACAACCGGATTACTAACTTAAAAACTGCAGTGACATAACTGTGGCTAGAGAAGGCATAAAATGAGGCAAAATTCACTTAACAAGTATCTCAGCAACAGAAATTTTGGGCTCGATTTGGGTTGTAAGTCAAGAACTGCCTGTATTCCACTGATAATCACTGTTTTTATATATATTTTATTGGCTGAGTCTATGGCCCTTACATTCTAAACACTATTTCTTAATTCTACCCTATGTTGTTATCTTCCTCTATTTTCATCAGATGAGTTAGTTGAATTGGCTTACTGTGTAGAATCTCCTCCAATATAAACATGCTCAGCTATTAATATACACATCACTGGAGTTTCTATCAGGTTAAGTTGCCTTACCTGGTCACATCTTCAGGCTTTAATCATCTTTCCAATGTGACTTAGTAATATTTTTGAAGGGATTACAGATATTATCCCGAGTGATTCCCAGTGTTTTGCTATAATTGAGGCTAAGAAAATGGCAAGAAGATAAGAGCCTTTCTGAGGGAAATGGACGGTTAAAAATGTGAAATAGAAGGAAGGAAGGAAGGAAGGAAGGAAGGAAGGAAGGAAGGAAGGAAGGAAGGAAGGAAGGAAGGAAGGAAGGAAGGAAGGAAAGAAGGAAAGAAAGAAAGAAAGAAAGAAAGAAAGAAAGAAAGAAAGAAAGAAAGAAAGAAAGAAAGAAAGAAAGAAAGAAAGAAAGAAAGAAAAAGCCATTTTGAGGCTGGAAAATGGGCCATTGGTTGGAGATGAGGTAAACAAATTATTGTGTTCATAAAGAAATGACAATTTGGGTGATGACTGAACAAAGTAGCTTTTTTAGATAATGGAATATAATGAAAAGGCAGCAAATGCTTAGTTATTTAATATATTATTGTAATTTTATAGCCAGGGAGGGAGACACAGAGGTGTTTGGGGGATTTCCTGCCTTGGGTGCTAAAGTAGCCTTAATATCTTTCAGTGTTCTTATATTCAACAAAAAGAGATTCAACCTGGATGATAGTCAAAATGAGAACCTGTAGAGTGCCAAGATGACTTGGTCAGGTTTATTGGAGCAATGGCTGTTTCTCAGGATGTGAAAGAGGATGGAATGTGCTTGGGACACCTGTTGGCGCTTCAATTTTTAATATGTAGTGTGCTAGAATGAATAGCAGGTTTTAGAAATGTCATAAATCTCTGGTAACTGCATTTATGGTCAATTCCATAAGCAAACTGTGGAAATCTTGAGAACTGAAAATATGTCTAAATGCAGAGAAAGGCCCTTTTATAATCACACTTCCCTATTTATCATATTTGCTCATTTATTTATTTTATGAACCAAGGCTATGTAGTGCCAGACAGTGATAAAATGACATTCCTCCAGAAAACAGAGGTAAGGGATTTTATCCCATTCTTTCCCTATAAAAAAGCAATGATAGTTCAAAAAGTCCTCATTAGCCCTACAATCTTGGATAATTTTCATCCAGTCTCCAACCTTCCCTTTTTTTTTTAGAGAAACGCAACATGGGGCATCTCCAGGAAATGTTGGTATGGGTTATCTGGGGTGACATTTCTTTGTGGACCACCAAAATTTTCTTGTGGACCCTCAGTGGTCCCTGGCCCACTGGCGACTGTATTCTAGGTGGATTTATATTGCCTTAAATAGAATCTGTACACAGCTTGGAGGTCCTGCTGGACTCACAGCTCCTGTTCAGGGAACAAATTGCAGCCCATGGCCAGGAGGTCTTTTCAACATCTCTAGGTTGTGCTCACAGTCACTTAGGCCTTAGTCACCTCCTGAATGGACTATTACAGGATACTTTACAGGGAACTGTAAAGAGGACATTCTAGAAATTCCAGTTGGTAAAAAAAATATTTTTCAGATTTATTAATTTTTATATTTATAAGGATGCCCATCTCACCAAAGATAACAAAATGTAGTAGTGCGGGCATCCTTAATTGATGCACATTATACCTCTTGCCACAAGCTGCATTGGTTGCCTATGTACTTCGGGGTTCAATTCAAGCTGTTGCCAATTCTCTTCATGATGTGGGGCCATGTTATTTGAGGGATTGGCTCTCTCTGATTGTATCTACCTGCCCCATCAGATCCAACAGGAGTGGCATGCTACAGATCCTGTGTCTTGAAGAGTGCCATCTGGCATAACTAAGGAAGGAAGCCTGTTCGGTCATGATGATTGCTCTCTAGAATATAATTAACTCTGTCCCTGTTGCCTTTTGGATGGCTTAGAAGACCCAGTTACGCTGCTGGGCATGGGGGCCAGAATATATACATGAGAGAGCCCATGGGTTGATAATGCTGATAGTTGGAATGGCTTTCTACCTTGGCTGCCAAGTTGTATTTACTGCAATATTATTGCTATTTAATGTTTTTAAATGCTGCTCACTGATCCCAGTCCGAAAAGTTGCCATGTAATTTTAAATACACCCAGTAAATATTTTGGGTTGAAAAGGATTCTGATTACATAAATGTGCTGAAACACACCTACAGTACTTTTTTTGTGTCTTTCCGACAAAAAATGGATGTTGTTTTGTGAGGTTTGAAGGCCAAAGATAAGGGCAGGGAGTGACCTATAGGTTACCCATGTACCAAGATCCTCATATTTACAGTGCTTATTTTTTGGCATTTAATCTCCTTTTGACCTATTTTATAATTTCAAGTATCTTCTAACCGTTTCCCAAATAAAATGTTAGACAACTGGGAGAAAGCTCTGCTGCTTTCGTTCAGTGTGCCAGATTTTGTGTGATAATATTTAGGGCTGATACAAACTGTGACCTAGATTCTTCTGCCGATACTTGACAGCAGTGCTAATTGTGAGCACTTGAGGCTGGGAAACTGCTACAGCTCTGCCTTGTGCTTCAATTCCTCTCCCTTCTAAGAAACACGAAATAATCTCAATAAAGAAGAAAAACACACATAGCTCATGCTGTCACTGATTATGACTGAAATTGGAACATCTCCCAATCTACCAAGAATATCCATTCAAAACAAGTGTCATCTCCTTGTATAATTTTTAGATGCTGGCATACTAATTTCCCAGCCATATTCAGCCCTCTCACTTCCTCAACAAGTGTGTAAAATAATAATATGAGGTAAAAGCTGCACTGGACAATAGCAATGGAACGTTAGTATTGTGCGTGCCATGTCCGTTTATCTTCCATTTGTGCTAATCCCACATTTACTGAAATTTGAATTGGAATCACTTTGGGGAAGAGATCTGGTTTATAGTTGCATTACTGGGTAATTGCCAGTGAACCCTAGACTGGTAGGAATCATTATTGTATTATCCTGTTGTAGCAGCCATCGTGAACTTCGTAATCCTTGATTTTCCTTTCAAGCAGAAATGTAAATAGGCATCACGCGAATCATTTTTCGATTCCCATTCTCAGGAGTGATTCTCCTATTCCAGCCCCACAGTACCTCTTCCAGTTTAAGCCTATTACACCCCCTGAGTATTTAAAGTGTAGTTCTTGTCCCAATCATAAGACAGAACAAAAGCACAGCGTTTTATTGTGTAAACAAACCAAAGAAAACTTCAAAGTCATCTCAGCCAACCTCCCCAAAATGTTTGGCTCCTGTTCAGTTCCAAGAATGAAAGATGGTTCTTGTTAGTTCACTTGTACTTAAAACACATGGATAATTAAAGAGGCAACAAGACACCACCCAGGGTGATTATGGTAGAATTAAAACTCCATAGATTAGAGAGAACATTTGCTCCATGTCTCAACGCTAATGTGAAAAACACTCTGTAGCCGCTACTTCTGAAAAGATTGTTGAGGGAAAAAAGGCAGCATAATCTTGTGGTAAAAGCATGGATGGGGGCTTGAGAGGAGATATACACTCATTTCCTGGCTCTGCCACATATTTCCTGTCTGATCCAGACTGAATCACCTAAATTATGTGCCTTTGTCCATAATATCTTTTAAAAATGCAGATTGACAAGTTCCATTTTGATTAGAATGATGTATATGGGTCTACACCTCTTTATGATCAAATGTCTAGAACAGGGGTCCCCAAACTTGGCAACTTTAAGACTTGTGGACTTTAACTCCCAGAATTCTCCAGCCAGCCTGGCTGGAGCATTGTGGGAATTGAAGTCCACAAGTCTTAAAGTTGCCAAGTTTGGAGAGCTCTGGCCTAGAAGGCCTCATTCACAGATGACATTCAAAAGATTCCACAGACTCTATCAAGTTCTAATAGAAACTCTGCAAGGTTCTTGAATGAAACTTTGGAAAGCCACTGCCAGCCACCGTAATAAAAATTTAGCTCTCTTCATTTATGTGTAAAAATGCCTCCATAATCTCCAGACAGCATTGACTTGCATAGAGAAGTAGGCCTTGCTGGGTTAGTGGAGTTTTCTGTCGGTTCAACAAACTAAAGTCTCAACTATGTGGTATTTCATCCTTTCCAAAGATGAAATACGATGTAGCTATACTTTTTCTTGAAACCTGGCAGTGGAAATATTGGCGATGATGGAAGTACCCTTGGACAAAAATAAAAGGTCAAGTGTAGTTAATTTTTATACCTAAAGCCCCATTAATTGCACTGATTGAGATTGAATTCAATAAGATATAGTCACAATTAATTTAATTAGTCTCTAATTGTTATGAAATAACTGAAGTGAAGGAGAAGATCATTTGAGTCTTCTATTAGGATGTTGATAGGCCAGACTTCTTTACTTTTTGTTCCTTCATCTGACTAACCTCTACATAAGATGTAAAGAATAAATCAGAGTCAGGCTTTCCAAGAAAGACTGTTGTTTTGCCCCATCAAACAGAATGCTCCATCTCTAATGCCATGTGTTTAGCCAATACATTAAAAAAAAAATAGCAGTTGAACCCATCTTCTTAACAATCCTCTAACTGAACGTTAAAGGAGCTGGCAAGTTTTCATCAGTTGTGCCATTGTATAAAAATGATTCTAACAGAAGATTCAATTTTTAGACAGCAAAATATGAGTTTTGTCTATTCAAGTCTCTCAGCGTGGTATCAATTTATTAGATGAACTAGTTATTTTAGAAGCCACAATTTTGTCACAATGTCTAGGGTCAAAATCTTTTTATTTGTCTGAGAGCTGACTTCCATGTTGTCCTCATAGAACTGGTTTACCTATAAGTAAACCTAGAGCCAAGCTGGTCATAGAAGTTACCTGAAAGGTTATCAAATGGTATTTACCTATTGATGAGTTTGAAATATTATTTTGCTTTCACTGTGCATTTGGTGTAGTGATTAAAGTATCAGAAACCTGCAGTCACCAGAAGGCAACACTGATTCAAAGGCAGAATTTTTTTAAAAAAAAGCATAGTGAACCTGAGATATCTCAGGGATTTTGTGAATACCTCGGGACAGGAATAGTTCATAGTGCAAGACATTGACGCATCCAATCTGTTGCTGGATTCACATTGCACTAAACTCGGGGAAACACAATCTGCAGACCATGAGCCAGGCCTGCTCAGAGAACACTGCTGAAATTGAAAAGCAGAAATATACATTTTAGTTACTCTTTGGTTAAATTAAGGGACAAAGTCAACATTTGCCGTGTCCTTTTTTTGACCCTTTAAACTCTCTCTAATTCCCCTAAACAATGAGAACTTAGAATAAACAGTTTTAACCTTGGCCACTCTGTGACACCAACACATAACCTCATGTTCTCTTCACCCCTCCCTGCCAAGGAGCAAAAAACAGAAAAGACAATCTGAGAAGGACAAGGAAAGAACCCTTTGGGAGCTTCACCAATTTGCCATATAGAAAAATGGTATTTGTGACAGACCCACACTTGCCATGGCTAATTTGGCTAACATTTTGCATTAATATTCTCACATCGGAGGTGGTATTCAGCAGGTTCTGACAGTTCTGGAGAACCAGTAGCAGAAATTTTGAGTAGTTTGGAGAACTGGCAAATACCACTTCTGACTGGCCCCATCGCCATCTATTCTCTGCCTTCCGAGTCCCAGCTGATTGGCTGGGTCTTCTTTTGTTGCCCTGCACAGGAGAACAGAGCTGGAAAGCAGGTTAGTGGGGTGGGGAGGGATTGTACAGTATCCTTCCCATGCCACACCCACAGAACTGGTAGTAAAATTTTTTGAATCCCATCACTGTCTCACATGCCCTCAAAATTCCCAATATGCTCATTGGCCCCCAAAAGTTGAGGGGCATGTCAAAACATATGAAGTTAATTCACCTCCTAAAATGTGATTTCCTGAGGCTAATTAATATTGGTTCATGTTGGTTTGAGCCACACATTACCCAGGAACACAAGGGACACAGATAGCCCTCGACTTACAATAGTTTGTTCAGTGGCTGTTCAAAGTTAGGACGACACTGAAAAAAGTGACTTATGGCTATTTTTCACACTTATGACACCTGCAGCATCCCTGTGGTTCCATGATCAAAATTCAGATGCTTGGCAACTGGCTCATATTTATGATGGTTGTCACATCCTGGGGTCATGTGATTTCCCCTTTTGCAACCTTCTGACAAGCAAAGTCAATTAGGAAGCCAGATTCACTTAACAACTGCATTACTAACAACTGCAGTGATTCATTTAACAGCTATGGCAAGGAAGGTCTTAAAATGGAGCAAACTCACTTAACCAATGTTTCAATTAGCAGCAAAAAAGTTGGGCTCAATTGCAGTCGTAAGTCCAGGACTACCTCTAGAAATAAACCCACAGAACTTTCCTGGGTAACTTTGGGCTAGGCATCCAATCTACCTCACAGGGTTTTTATTGTCAAGAAAATAAATAAAGGTAGCATTATGTACAGCTCCTTGAAGTTTGTACCAAAGATGAGGTGCGGTTTAAATCAAATAGATATGTAAATATGAAGGTAAGGGCAATCACCTGATTGATTAAGACCAAGGAAAAGGATAATCTAATGGTAAAGTACATGGTTTGTATGAAGTGTATGCCAATACCCCTGTATCGGGTGAGGAGATAAACCAAGACTCTGAAAAACGGCTAGAAGTCACAGGAAGCCAAATTGTACCACATGTGCTTGTTGAGAGGCAATTCCTATTTTATGAAGCAGAACCTTTTTACATTCTCCACACGAGATCAGCTCTATCCCTGAAACTCTGGAACCGTCCCACTGAAATTGGCACTAACCAAACAAGAAGTGAACCACATGCATGATTAAGTAACATCTCAGGGATGATTAAGTCTTCCTATCACTAGCATGATCTCTTTCTCGGTTTTTGTCTTAGCCACCACCACTAGGGATAAGAATAATATCAATGGGTAGTTAAGGCTGATACCCAATCTGGCTGGTTTTCTTCTATTACCTCCTCCTCTGCCAGACAAGACCCTTTTGCTTTAAAAACAAACACTTGTTAGTGTTAGAAGATCCATCCGATGTGGGTTTTTTTTAGTTGCATCTGCCTGTGTGTGATGTGTATCCAGAAATATGAAGGGAGGGGAGAGATTGCTTTAACAGATAGGAATGCATTTCTAAAAGGGGTAAATAAAAGTTTCTGGAACCCGAAACACAGGATCTACTATCAAGCACGTCAGAATTGGACAGATAAACGTACAAGAGATTAAGATGAGATCAGAGGATTGCTTAAGCCCATTGCATGGCTAGAAACCATATAGATCAGGATCCATCTGTAAGCAACAGATAATGCAGCTGTGTGCTAACAGCACCTGAAAAAGGTCCAAAGACAAACACAAGTATCACTTAGAGAAGCAATTTCATTCCACTGGGTGGTCATAATGGTCTGTTTAAAGCCTACGTAAGCCATTGATGTCTACAAGGCAGTAACTGCACTCCTTTTGATCTGAAACGCTCTGTATCTGTGTGCCATTGTTCTGAGGTTTGTGGGGGTCATCATTTGTTCCTTGGACATGCCATTCCAAAGAGTTGAGTGAACTCTCTGGCTCAACCGTTCTCTCATCTGATTGCTTTATCTGGAGGGCATCATATCAGAGAAGATTCTTCTTGTTGGCTTCAAGGTACATTGAGAAATATAGAAGTATCTGGATGTGCCAAAAAAAATTGCTAATTTATTGTTTACCTGAACACTCTTGGAAGAGAAGTATTTGATAGGGACCATATTTTTTTTGCCTTGCTATAAATTCTGGAAAAGAGTATCTGTATGCATTTGACTCAGCAAACTGAAATGCGAGCCAAAATCAACAATTGCTATATATATATGTGGGAAACTTTTCTTATCTTTTTGGCTTCTGCTAAATGCTCACCATTCTTTGCACCCCAGGCTCCCCCATTTCTAGCAATAATTCTCTCCCCCCACACACCCCAGGAATATTCGTGATCAGCTATCTCTGGACATTTCACTTAAAATATTCCCATTATTCCTAACAATAGACACTCAGAGTAGAGTCATGGCGAGCCACCCACCCATTTCCATATGAAATGTCATGAGAAAAACAAACATATTTTGTTTTATTTATTCCCTGTTAAGATGATCTGAGAGTGTTAGCTATGACTTCTCCATTTTTATAGTATTTTGGCTGGAAAACTGTGAGAATCCTTGGTTTCTCCCCCTTCCATTCCTCTTTCCTTTCCCATTTTGTCTAACAGAAAGGCCCTGAGGATATTCTTAGAAGATTTCAGAGTTCCAAAGAGAAGTGTGATGTGTTCTTGAGATGTCCTTGAATTGCTCTCACAGATATGAGCAGGTTGATCCATTCTCCAAAGCACCTAAGGGCAGGACAAGAAGTAATGGATGGAAGATTATTAAAGAAAGGTCCAACTAAAAACTAAATTCCTGACAGTGAGAACTAAAAACTAATTTCCTGACTGTGAGAACCATTAACCAGTGGAATGACATGGCTCCAGAAGTTGTGGGTGCTCCAACACAGAAGATGTTTAAGAAGAGACCTGAGAGCCATTTGCCTGGGATTGTATACGGTCTCCTACTTGAACAAGGGGTTTAACTAGAAGACTGCCAAGGCTCCGTCCAACCCTTTTATTCTATGTTCCTTGTTCTTGCTGTGCTCTGGATGCTTTAATGGAAAGAGTTTTGTATGAAATGTTGGGTTAAGGGTTAGGTCTAAGTCTAAGTCTAGGTCTGGGTCTAGAATTAGAGTTAGGGCTAGGGTTATGGTTACGGTTAATTCACTTCCTTTATCTCTCAGGACTTAACTCTTGGCAAAACAAGGATGAGGTTCTGCATAATTTATCAGAAAATTCTGGTTGGCCTTTCTTTGGTGTCCTGGACTATGTGGAACTGAGCTTCAGAACAGTGGTTAGGATAGTTAAATTGAAATATTGAAAGATCAAAATAAAATTATTCGAGTTAAAGAAGACACCACAAACATAAAATAAAACATAACAAATAGATTCACTAGAATCTATTCTAACACAGCAAACATAGAAAGACTATTTCATGTATGTGATTTGTCAGCCTACAATAAAGTGCTGGTGTCCAAATGTCTTTGCAATGTCCTCTAAACTCGTTGGCAAGTTTGCTGGATTTTACACATTTTCTGCATGCTTTTGGAGCTGTCTTTTTCTCTGACTTCAGGAAGCAGATGTTCCCAGCAGCAAAGGTTTTTTTTTTCATAAATGTGCATCTGACTGGACTTCAGTCTATTATCTTGGACTACCAGGATAGTGGGTGAAATACCAGAAGTTTCTCTTCCGAACTTTGAAAAGAGGAAATTTAGAAGAGCTGGGGACCTATATAGTCTGGTCAGTATGATACTGATACGTGAGAAGATTCCAAAGTTGATCCTAAAGAGATTGATCTCCGAGGATTACTAGTCATCATGGAATTGTTTAGAAAGAATCTTTCAATTTTTTGTTGTTGTTCAAGTAATTTCTTTAGCAGAGCATGGGAATTTGGCAGATAGAATATATTTTCTCTTCAGCAAAGCACTTGACAAACTGCCCCATGACATTCTAGTTAGCAAACTAATTAAATATAGGCTAGATTGCATGCATTTTAAATGAGTTTAGTTCACATTCAGAGAATGTACAGCAACTAATCTTCACTGCACTAAAGTGAGATATCACACAAGATGAGCAGGGAATGGTGGTATTGCCAGTATTTTTCAACCTTAGAATAAGTTACTTGAATGAACAAGTAGTGAGAATGTTTATTGTTGTACAAGTAGTCTTTGAGTTACAACCATAATGGAGACTGCCCATCCTGGCTGTAACAGTTGTAAGATGGGTTGGTCATGTGACTCACCTGATTTTTACAACCATTTTTGCGGCAGTTGTTAAGCAAACCAATGATTCACTATGTGTTCAGTTTGCCAGTTTTCAGCAAAACTGTCATAATATGCACTGTGGGATGCTGCAAACAGCTGTAAATGTGGCCTGGTTGCTAAGGACCCAAAGTGTGATGATGTGACTGTGAGGAGGGCCTGACCATCAGATCTTCGAATTTGGGTATTCGAGTATTCTCCAGGTAGATCTGCTGGAATCACTAAGTGATCAGTCATAAGTTGAGGACTCTCTGTGGACTAGCGACACCAAACTGGAACAACTAAATACTATATGAGATAAAACAACATTCAAAATGATCACAAGCCTAATCCTCTTATCCAGACCATGACAGCTTCCAGGCACTGGGCCCAGACCTCTGCTGAGCTTCCCAGTCACAACTGAGATGGAGAATATATAATTGTGTATTAACACATTGATATGAGGTGTGCAAGGGATCCGCTTCTCCTCTGCAGCTACAAACTGAACTCATCCACTTAGAGAGGAGCTCACACACAAATAATGTCTCTTAGTCCCCTACCTCACAGGCAACCCAGAAGAAAACAGCCATGGACAGGGATGAAAAAGTAGCAGCAGGGCAAAGATAGGTGTCATCTGTGAGAGGAATATGAATGTCTCTATCTTCCATATCTTCTAGGAGATCAGGGGATTGCCATTGACAAAATTTAGACAAGAACTGCTTACAATAATTATACCACAGAAGCCGTGTTTGCGCTTTTCTTCTTTCAAAGGGCCTCATTCCACATAATTAAGGGAAACAGTTAAAAGATAAAACTGATAATGATGAGAGAATTGAGTTTATAATCTCACAAAGAAAGGAGCATTCAGTGGGACTCCAGTTCTGATTAAGATTAGCCTTGGCTAGAGTATAAACAGACTAGGCAGCTTGATCTGATGAGCATTTTCTCTGATAAATCCCTCCCTGATTTCAGCTTGACTTGCTCTGGGTAAATCTGCATGCATGGCAGGCTCCATCTGAAGGCGGCTTGCGTTGTACTTGAGCTGCACACCTGACTGCTTTTAGGAGGACTTGATGTCTAAGCAACAGCCTCAAGTGTGTTTGCTTAGCAGTGGGGTTTTTAAGTGTGTTTCATTGGAATCAATGCACGATTAAACAGCAACTGTTGACATTTTGGTCATGATCCTAAACCTCCAGAAGTTGAAAGCACTCTTGAGAATCTCAGGACACAAAATACTGACGTTCTTTCCAACAAAGATAATTAGGTTATAATCTATCAAGTAATAAATTGAATGGACTGGGAATCTCAAAGATTTATCCAAAATAAGGCCAGAATGGGTTTACAATTCAGGGAGCAATATACATCCTCTAGTTTTGTCTGGGTATTGCAAACAGATGCTCAGTATTAACACCATTAATTTCGGATGTAATATTGCCATGGGAATATCAATCTCTTGAGAGATTGACATTTGCATGATTTGGACATTAAAAACTGTTCCCTTGAAAAATTCAATTTTTGTACCTCATTGCTGCACTTCCCCAAAAATCTTTTGGAGATATTTTTATTATCTCAATTATATCCAGAGATCAATAGACCTATAAAATCAATCAATCAGAATAGAGTGGAAGGGACTTTGGAGGTCTTCTAGTCTAATTCCCTGCTCAAGCAGGAGACCCTATACTATTTCAGACATGACTGTCCAGCCTCTTCTTAAAAACCTCCAGTGATGAACCACCTACAACATCTGAACTAGCCATTAATTGTCCTCATTTTCTCAAAGTTTTTTTCTTAATTCCAAGTTGCTTCTTTCCTTGATTAGTTTCCATCCATTGTTTATTGTCCTGCCTACAGGTGTTTTGGTAAATAAGTTGACCCTCTCCTCTTTGTGGCAACCTCTCAAGTACTGGAATACTTCTATCATGTCACCACTAGTATTTTTTCCCCTCCAGACTAGCCAAACCCTAATCCTGCAGCCATTTCTTCATATGTTTTCATCTCCAGGACTTCAATCATCTTAGTTGCTCTTCTTTGCACTTTTTCCAAAGTCTCAACATCTTTTTTGTAATGTGGTGGCCAAATGGGATGCAGTATTTCAGTTGTGGTCTTACTAAGGCTTTATAAAGTGGTACTAATACTCACTTGATTTTGATTCTATGCCTCTGTTTATACAACCAAGGATTGTATTAGCTTTTATGGCTGTTGACTCATGTTTAAGTGATTGTCCACTAGGACTCCAAGGTCCCTCTTACAGTTACTGTTTTTGAACCAAGTTTTGTCTAATCTGTACTTAGGTTTTTCCTGCCTAGTGTAAAATCTTGCTTTTCTCCACATTAAATTTCATGTTGTTGGATAGGGCCCATTGTTCAAGTCTGTCGAGACTTTTTTGGACACTGAGCTTGTCTTCTGGGGGTGTTGGCTATTCCTGCCAACTTAGTGTCATCTGCAAATTTGATGAGTACCTCTTCTATTCCCTCATCTAAGTCATTTATGAAGATATTGAAGAGTACTGGGCTCTAAGAGTAACCCTAAGATGGAACCCTGTGGCAACCCACTGCTTACTTCCCTCCATATAGATGTAGTATATTAAAGACTACTCATTGAGTATGGCTTGTCAGCCAGTTACAAATCTATGTAGTGGTGATGCTGTCTATCCCACATTTTTCTAGCTTACCAAGGAGTAGATTGTGGTCTACTTTGTTGAATGCCTTGCTGAAGTCTAAGTATATTATGTTCACAGCATTTTCCCTGAGAATTCTCTAGCAGTTCCCCAGCATATCTTAAGGCAACAGTGCAATGATTGATTGAGTAATAACAGATGTTTTAGTTTTGAGAAAAGATGCCTAAGGAAAGAGAGGGCACCACAGGTAGCCTTCAACTTGCAACCATTTGTTTAGTGATCATTAAAACTTACAATAGCACTGGGGAAAAAAAAGACTTATGAGCATTTTTCACACAGGGACTATTGCAGCATCCCTGGGATCATGTGACCACAATTCAAACACTTGACAACCAGCATGTAATTATGAGGGGTACAAGTGTCCCAGGATGTTGTACTAACTTTTTGTGACCTTCCAACAAGCAAAGTCAATGGGGAAGCCAGGTTCACTTAATAACAGTGTTACTAACTTAACATCTGCAGTGATTCACTTAACACCTGTGAAAAGAAAGGCTGTAAAATGGGGCAAAACTCATTTAACAACTGTCTTGGTTAGAAATTTTGGACTCAATTGTGATCATAAGTTGAGGACTACCCGTATAGCAAATTTTTAAGTAGTGAACTACTATCATCTATAGAAAAGTCAAGACCTATTCTCTATTGGTTATAGGAAAGCAGATCCCTGGTGAAAGTTATAATACACTTCTTGGAGTCACAGCATGGTAACAGTGGAACAGAGAATGATAGCTTTTCTTTCATAGACAGTATTAGACCAGAGGTGTTGAACCTTGGTAACTTTAAGACTAGTGGACTTCAATTCCCAGAATTTCTCTGATTGGAAATTCTGGGAGTTGAAGTCCACAAGTCTTAAAATTGCCAAGATTCGACATCCCTGATCTATGGAAACAACCAGAAAGACTTTTATTTTGAGTCCTGCCTGCAATGTGAGATTCATGGCTTAAGTGGCCAATTCCAATTTTAGAATTCTTCTCACTATAAAATAGATTCTCCACATAGTTTCCAGGTAGACCTGGTGCTTAATTATGGCCTGTTTTTTCAAGTACCACTTGTGCAGACTTTGCTTTGGCCCCAGTTTTCCTTATGTGAAGGAAACCAGTGAGAGATTGAGGAGGTTTTATAAAATTCAGGCCATAAAAATATACAGATTTAGCAGATTGCTTCAAACTATAGTTCATTTCAAATATTGGTCTTCTGAGGGAAACAAATGTTCCTTACCTCATTCTCTGATTACTAATTTTTGCCTATTCAGAACATTTCAGAATGATCTGCTTTCAAACAATAATTTTCTAAGAATCATTCCCCATATAAAGTGAACATCCTTAACTATTTATACTCCAGTTCTGCTCTGGCACCACATTGGAAACAAGAATGCAAGGTTTTTTTCCCCCAGACTGGGGGAAGGGGGTGAGCTGACAACAGGGGCTAGGTTCCCCAATGTAATGAATGGATCCAAACCAAAATTAAAATAATATAAGATGATATATTGTAAATAATAATAATAATAACAACAACAACAATAACAATAATAATAACAGCCTTCCTGTAATCCGTACAGTGTCTGTTTCCTGATATGCCCTACCTTAAAGAGCTGACATTTAGCCACATACTTCATATTAAGTGGTATGCTGGCTTGACAGCTGCAGATAGAAAGACATTGGTGGTGAGCACAGCACAAAACATTGTGGGCTGTTTCCTGATACCACTAGACGACATCGCTAGGACTCGCTGCCTTGGAAGAGTGAGGAAAATCCTCAGGGACGACTCACATCCCAGTCAGCACTTCCTTACTCTCCTACCGTCGAATAGGAGATATAGAAGCATAGCCAGCCACACCAACGGGCTGAAGAACAGTTTCTACCCATGGGCTGTCAGGCATCTGAATGGAAAATAACTTCATGTTAACATAGTATGACAGATTTGTGGGGGCCACAACAAGATCACATAGTGTAATAAGATTGGGACTGGGTTAGGGACTTCTGTCCTCACTGTGAGTTGCGTTGGGGGAGGGTGCATGAAGGGAGGCTCAGCCAATCTCATTGTACACATGTTGTACTCTGACAATAAAGGTAATAATAATTTCCTCCTTCTATAACATTACATTTTATAATTTCATGACAGTTTTGGAGATCCTTAGGAGCTGTTCCTCAAAGTATTTTGGGGTACTATATTTAGCCCTGGGTTAATTGAAAGTGGTAATTCTATCCTAAACTCAAATAGAATATTAACAACATTTCATTGATTATATACAAATTATAACACAATGTAATCAGTGATTGCTTTTTTGCATTTACTAGCTGTTGATATATCCAGCACATTTTCATGTTAGTTGACAGCACAAAAAAGAGCCTTAAGAAGACATTTTTATGCATAAATTACTCACAGTCTGAAAGAGATTTGTGGTGACCAGAAGATGGCACTGTACTGTAAATTAGTTAAAATTATTACAAGAGGACTGGAGCTTCGATGGGAGAAGCTTCTTTCTG
This sequence comes from Pseudonaja textilis, assembly GCF_049901715.1. Classification (NCBI taxonomy): domain Eukaryota; kingdom Metazoa; phylum Chordata; class Lepidosauria; order Squamata; family Elapidae; genus Pseudonaja; species Pseudonaja textilis. The sequence goes on along the minus strand of NC_141990.1, from coordinate 136,512,201 downwards.
ATGTGACTGTATACACAAAGAGAGAGACACACACAAACACACATGTACATGTAAGGAATAAATAACAGGAGATATTTTCTAAACACATTTTAAAAATTAAAATAACCAAGAAACACACTGGTTCCCTATTTTATCCATAAATGAGTGGCATGAAATTCTCCATATCCTAACGGCATCTTTATTTGCACAAACGTCTCCACTTATAAACAGAGACTTTTTCAAATACTATCCATATTTCTCAGCACTTCCAATTGCTTTCTATAGTTACGGAAGCAAACAAGCATATAAAAACGGAGAGGGTTTTGCTGTACAAATGGCAACTGTAACTGAATCACAGGCATTTTGGAAGATTATCAAAAATATCACCGCCAGCTTGGAATACCTTGCTAAAACATCCCCTGTGAACACCTTCTGTCACTGCATAGGTATCTCTGCAATGTTTTCCTGTTTAGAATCACTGGAAATGTTCAGTTCTGCATAAAAGACTTATGGCTGTAATTGAGCCTGCCCATTATGGTCTTAAATTGTGACAGCCATAAATCTAGTCATCACATGACTATTTTTTTTTTTTTGCAGCAGCAGTCATTAAGCCAATGCCACAGTCCTTAAGCGAATCCCATGGTTGTGAAATGAACCTATGGGTGCTTAATGGAGCATTTTTACCTAAAACTGGATGTCAATGGCAGTTTTCGGTAAAAACTTCAAAAATTGCGGCCACGTGACCACAGGGAATTGCAAACAGCTGTAAATGCAAACCAGTTGCCAAGCCTCTAAAATGTGGTCACATGATTTCAGGGGAGAGGATTATTGGAACTTTGAAACCGGGTCACAAGTAGCTTTGGGGGGGCAAGGTCTGTTGTAACTTCAAACAGTCACTAAGTGACAAGCCATAAGTCAAGGACTATCTGCATTTCCTAGAGTATGAGGTAGGGAGCAGACTTGGTATTCAGCTGGTTCTGACCAGTTCTGGAGAACCGGTAGCAGAAATTGTGAGTAGTTTGGAGAACTGGCAAATACCACCTCTGACTGGCCCTGCCCCCATCTATTCTCTGCCTCCTGAGTCCCAGCTGATCGGCTGAGTCTTCTTTTGTTCCCCTGCACAGGAGAACAGAGCTGGACAGCAGGTTGGTGGGGTGGGGAGGGAATGAGATTTTGCAGTAACTTTCCCCCAAGAGTGGGGAGGGAATGCCACGCCCACCAAGCCATGCCCACCAAGCTATGCCTACAGAACCGGTAGTAAAAAATTGAATCTCACCACTGGTAGGGAGATTCTGTTATCAAGTTTGCCTTGCCTACATTAGCAAATCTTTACTGGAATATTATTATTTGCTATGGATGGTCTGAGAAAAGTATTAAGAAATGTAGGTTTTAGGCTACTGGTCACGAAAGAGTTAGAACGCCCTGTCATCCTCTAGAACCGGACATGTTTAAATAGAAGCTTCTTGCTGCTGTTTTTGAAGCATTAAAATAGAAATTTGTATGCCATGTTTCCTGCTGTTCATGTAAAGCCCTAGGAAGCATGGAGCCTGGAACATGGCAGTCACTGGAGCAATTGGTGCACAGAAGATACCTTGGATTAACTAGTTATAGGAGCAATTTAACTGGTTAATCAGTATCCCTGCCTTCATAATTTCAAAGCTGAATGATCATACCAGAACTAATTATAAGGATACTGTAAATTAATTATTGTTTACTTACTGTATATTGCTGAATGCCCCAGTCCTAGCTAATGATTTTCAAATATTCTACCTTTCAACATGTTTTTTTCTTAAGCTGGGCCATGGTTTCCCAAGATCAAAAGTCCCAGTTCAATATGCCTTTTAATATTGCAACTGAATTTTGTAATTCTTCAAAAGAAACCAGCAGATTGGCCTGAAGCTTTCTGTCATCACTAACAGAAGCTAAAGGAATCAATGGTGATAAAGGAAAAAAGCAGAGGTTGTGGCATAGGATCACCAGTTCTGTTTTTCAGGCCAGCTGTTTCAGGTGGTCACTTCCATTTTTAACTATATATCCTGATAAAATTGGGAAAAAAAGTTTTTTAACACTGTATAAAATGATCTTAGAATAGAATTTGATGTTCTCATAATATGCTTTGTTTTAATTTGGTTTACTTTGCTGATGATGTAATTATTCAGATTAACTCTTAATCATCACAATGTATAAACTCATTCACTATAACATTTAGCAAATCAAGATTATACAAGTTTAGAATAATACACGGTGTATTTAACCAACAGTGAGTTGGTTTAGAGAATGCTAAGGTAGTTGTTTTGAAATAGCTACTAAACATAGTTAGTATTAATTGAATTTATACATAGTTTGTGTCATTTATTCAGTCTACTTTTACATTTATTTTATCCTTTAATTAAATGGATATTCTATATGTTCATCCAGTATATCCATGCTATGCTTTGACATTTCCATGCTGAAAAAATATCAACTTAGAAGTTTAAAAATGAATGAAATAATTAATTAATGAAAAAAAGATCACACTTTCTTTTTAGTAGTCTCAGAACCAGTGATAAAAACTTCACAATGATCCTTGGGGATAGTTAAGCTTTGGATTCCTTGTACTATATCATATGTACAGAGATTATTTATTATCTTTCTCTTAATATCATCAGCCCATCTCAATCTACTTCAAGATATCTTGCAGGTGAAGGATGGATGGATACCTAGGAGAGACAAAATGGAAACATTTAACAGAGAGAGAGAGAAAGAGATGGGAAAAGAATAATAAGCATGAACAGATGGAGATTTCCTGTTTATACAACCATACAGGTGTCAACAATAATGCAACTCAGAAGTCTTACAATAAACAAAGTGTAAAAGTTAGCAGATCTAGAGACCTGATATCTCATTTGCTGGTCTCAGTCCTATGTCTAAAATATGAAAATAATGGCAAATCCCAGGGGATGAAAGAGGATCAAATTGTACAGCCTAGGGACCACCTTTCCCTAGTACCTGCTTTTCATTCTCCACCAGCTCCCAAGAATAAATGGGCTGCCTTACCTTTCCTTGTGATGTCCCGCAGTTGTTTCTGATGGTGGTCTTTGCCATATTGTGCCTGATGATCTCAAATTGAGGAATATTGTGCCCTAGTCAAGGTGGTTTTCAGCAAGAAAGCCCTAATATCAGGTTCTTTGTTAAATGCCTGCAATCAAAACCATTATTCTCACAAAATTCTCTCTAGAAAATGTTATTAAGAAAGATAGAAATGAGGGTCACAAGAATTCCAGCAACTGAACTATTTACCATTTGGAACTATTATATCCCCCATTTATCTTAGGGTATTAACTTTTTTTAAATTTTATTTCCTAAAGCTTTCCAGTATCTAAGGAGGAAGCAGGTCTTTTTGGTGAAAAGAAGCTGACAAGCAGCATTACTTAAAGGCCTTCTGAATCTTTATCAGTCTGGGAATCAACCATTTACACCTATAGACATGAACTCAATCACTAATATCCAGAGACAAATTACAATATTTCTTGCAATGGAAATAACAAACACCCACCCGTCTTTATCCAAATTTGTCTACTTTAATTTTAAACACATGCCAATTGACTATAACTTCATCTCAATCTAGCAAATTCCATAGCTAAACTTCCATGTGGGAAGAAGTAATTTCTTTTATCTAACTTGACATTTCCATCATTCAAATTTATGGCTCATTCAGTAGTCTCAAAGAGAGAGGAAAATGATTTTCTTCTTCCTCCATAAACCACATTCTCCACAACAGTACCAATAATGATAAATATTATTTGATATGATTCCTAATGATGATTAATGGATGGCTATGATTGATAAGATTGTGATAAACTGTGTTAAAAGCTACTGAAAAGATACACTCAAATGGTTACACCTCTTCCCTTCTCTTATTAAACCTACATCTTCTGTTGAAGCCATAAATGCATTCTGATAGGGGAAGGGCAGATGAACATAGCCACTAATATGTGTCCTCACCATGTTCTAATTTGTCTCTTTGAATAAGGGGACGGCAGCTAAAACAAACACAGTCAATAACTTAAATGAGTGAGAGGGTATTTGTCTACTTCCACCTAACAAAACAGCTGCCTGACGCAGATAGTGCTAGAGACCTCAAATGCAGTGCAGTTTAGTTATATTGATAGAGAATGCCTTCTGCCAATCTAGGAAGATTTTTGAAGCCTCTCTTATTATAACCTCCTAATTACATTCAAATCAAGCATGCTTTGCAACACACACACCTATACCAACAAAACTTCTAGGAGCTATGTGATATTTCAGAACATCAGCCAAGCTAATGAGACTATCTACTTCACATGCAGATTATTCCACCAACTGATTTTGCTGTTTTTAAAAATCTTTAGAAAAGTTTATTACCTTTGCCATCTTAAAGGGCAAATGATATTTAAACTAATAATTGTATCTCAGATGCATGCAGGAATGCACATGAAATAATAATCGGCAGCCTTGATATTGGCATTAGTTTACCTAATGAGATTTCCTGAATTAATATAATTGGCTATAAAATTAGACTGCATCTCAATGAACACTTTAAGTTCACCAGCACAAAACTTCCCACTGGATTATTATTTGCAGGCTTGTCAATCAGGTGCTCACCATTCCTTTAAAGTTTAAGCCTTATTAACCTACACACTGGATTTGACTGATGATAGGCCATAACAAACAAAGAGAACCCAATCTCAGGTTCCAAATCCTGTCATCCCAGTTCAGAGGGTCTCCACAAACCCTCTTGAAAGAGATGAAAGGATCACTCAAATGTCTAATTATTCAGACATACAAGCTATGAGGGGGGGGGGTGCTTTTTATATAATGTTTGCAGAGTTCCCCGAGGAATGGAATATCTTTCTTTTTTCCTTTTCGGTTAATTGCTGTGTATCAATCTCAACACAAAGCTAGTATTGGCTCTGAAGACCTGGCCTTCATAGGCAGTGTCAAATACATGCTGGGAACACCATATGCAAGATCTGGGTTTAACCCACAGTTGGCAAAAGCAGCAGGATTCAAGCTGAGCCATGCCAAGGTTGCCCAGATACAGGCAGAAAATGGAATCGTTGTAGATGCCTAGCAGCTATTTAGAGAACTTGAAAAATTTGTAAAACAGCAAAGTCCAAAAGGGGTTCTACCTTGGTATTTCAATGATATGTTTAATTTTTTTTGGGGGGGGGGGGCACAAAGTTTATAATAGCATGATTCAATTTATGTATTGTTAGGTCCATGTTGATGGTCACTTGATTCTTTGCATCCCTCTCATTAATTCAATAGAATCAACCCAGAATTTTTGATATCCAGGACTTGATTCTAGCTGGTTCTATCTCAGAAGTATCTAAAAATCTGTTTAAGAGGAGATGAGACAATCATTTGTCTGGAAGAGTAGAGAGTCTCCTGATTGAGTCCCTTCCAACTCTGAAATTCTATATTCAGCTCTTCGTAGAAGTCTCAGATAGTACCTTGTCTATACTTCCCATAATTTAATGGAATTGTGGACAGTTAGTAAAATAAATTATCAATATGCTTCTATGGGCATTCATGTACCCATGGATACTTCCTTTGGGAGATCCATCAGCCCTGTACCACTTCAAACAAAATTAAAAGGAAAGCATCAATCTCCAGAATCATTTTTGTTTCCGGCAATACCTAGATGAAAAGCCTTTGTATTCAAAGTAGCCTCCTTTAAAAATTCAAATGATGGATTGGTACAGTCTGGTGTAAATGTATCCTCCTATTCAGGGCGGGGGGAAAAATACAGTCTGGTGTAAATGTATCTTCCTACTCGGGCCGGGGGGACAGCGTAAGTAAGATGCTCACCAATCTGTCCTTTATCATTTTGGCAGCCATGTGACTGGACTAAGGTCCTTTGGTTGCCTCATGTTAAATAATTGATAGACCTTCAGAGATAAATTTTGAAAGCTGAATCAAATGGAATGAATTAGATGCTCAAAATGACATTCTGATAGGTTGGCATTTGATGGGACAGTTTTTTTCTTCCTGCCACTTCCACCTAGTATCAATCACCACTGTTCATCATTCTTGATTTGGTTTGAACATGGTACTATTAGCCCAGGGACTGGTTAGAGTCACTCCAGATTTCACAGGCCATGCTTGCTGACCCAGTGTGCTCAATACTAATGAAAGCCTCTTTGTTATGAAGGGACCACAGACAATTCCTTAACTGAGTTCATGGTCTGAAAAAGAAATGCAGTTGAGAAGTTTGCTCTTAAACCATACTCCTTAAGGATATGGTGCTCTATCAGGGCTGCTGCATTTCATTGTGCCTGCATCCTGCTGAGGATGACATTCTGTAGATTGTAGAGAAACGTGGCTGGTTTGAAGCAGAACACTTTTGAACATTTTAATTGGAGTTCTTACTGAATTTTGAGAAGCCACTTACAACACCTTCTTTGTGTGGCAGTCAAACATGAAATATGTTTCATAGCTTCGGGTAAATATACATTTAGAGATTGTGACACTGACATCAGTAGATGTGTATTGTCTAATTCAAAAGTTAGAACTCACAAAGGAAGAATGGGGAAATCATGCTAACCTTAGAAATGTCACATTTTGTCGCTTTTACTCTTATAGAGGCGGGACAAAGGGAAGTAGTCAGACTAAAAACAGCACAAGCATGGCATTTTGATGCAGCCCCTGATCCTTTTCTATATGAGCCTCAATGTTGCATCCACTCCTGTGAAAACGGCAGAACTTGTGGTCCAATGGCCAAAAGCTGCTTTTATCATTGAGATGAAAGCAATGAGACACTGCACCCATCTCTGCACCCAACAAACAGAATGGTTCTTCTGTTGTCAGGGTAAGACAAACCCAGACCAGAGTCCCAAGGCAGTCTGAAATTGGAATGTTTGTAGATACATAAAAGAATAAACTACACTGGTCAATCATATTTTAGCTAATTGGATTGTGTGAACCGAGCTCATGGGCTCAGTGTATAGTTCATTGCGTTGTGTGAAACCAGAAAATGAGGTGAACTCTGAGATTAGAGCCAAACTACACAAACCCAGACAAATAATATGTATGCATATGTGTGTAAAACACCCAGAGTGACTTTGGATAGAGAAATAGTCAGGATATTTAAATGAATAAATAAACAAACGAACATTACAGTTAACTGCTGATTCTAAAGGAAGTCATTCTACTTGTCTGCTGACAAGTACAAAATATTACACCCAGTTACATTGTTATGTCATTTGTCTGGAGATGGGTAAGAATGAAGGGAACATCCATGTGTTTCTGTTATGAAATACTTGTGTCTGCAGAGCTCTGGCCTTACTGATCCTACTAGTCTCCATGGAAAGTGTGAATTTCCTCAAGGATCTCCCATTCTCCTCTTCCCTATAGTTAAGTATCACAGGGGGGAAATAGCAATGGTAAAGAAGCTATCTCTTATGCTGTTCATTACTTCTTTTCTCGCTCTTATCCAGGATGTGCCTGGGGAACTAACGGCTTACTAAGAACACATTGCTGTAGTTTTCACTGGATCACTTTCTGATGCTTCTGCAAAGGTTGGCATTCTTAGGATATCTGATCTTTAGCTGCTGATCATAATAAATCCCAAAAAGAAGCTTAAGGAATGGAATGCAGAATCAATGTTGTTGAAAAGGAAAGGTACAAACAACTACTAAGTAGTGCCAAATGGTCTGAAACAAAAATCTTGAACTGGTAGATATATTTTTGCATGCCTCCAAAGGAAAAAGACAATTAAGTGACTGTAATAACTTTAAACTTAATTAGAATCCCTAACATACCCTAAAGATGGCCATTTTCTTGTTAAAGTCTTCTGATTTAAAAGAGGAAAGGGAAAACCTCAAAATGACTCTTAACTCAAGCGGGGATTTTCTATAGAAGTAATATGAACTCTCTTTTCTTTGAAACTTAGATCAAAAAGTTCTCTAAGAAAAACTACTGTTCGAGGCATGAGCCTAGAGTCTACAAATACATCTGGGGAATTGTTCTTGTTGGATGTTGAAGAATTTCCAAATATTTCCTTGCTTCTTTCAAGGAAATATTTGAAATATAGCCTTTTTGTAACTATTATTTCTTCTTCTTTTAAGAATGAACACTTGGAAAGTAACAATCAGTATTCCCATAAAGAGTTTTAAGACAAGTCTACAATGCCCCAGTACAAGGGACATGACAAGTATCTACTTTATAGTAAAGTGAATGGTCTATCTGAAAATTGTTGTAATAGATCTGGGCAAATTGAGGGAGGAATCGGAACTAGATCTGAATAGTTTTTAAGGACAACTGTTCTGTCATTCCTTAATATTCCTATCATAGCAATAGCAATAATGCTTAGACTTATATAGAAATAGCACTTATACCACTTCATAGTGCTTTACAGCCCTCTCTATGCTATTTATAGAGTCAGCCTATTGCCCCCAACAATCCAGGTCCTCATTTTACCAACCTCAGAAGGATGGAAGGCTGAGTCAACCTTGAGCTGGTGAGGATTCACCTCTTGGCAGTCAGTAGTACCAGCACTCTCTGAGTGGCTTACAATGTCAGCATGTTGCCCCCAACAAGGTCTTCATTTTATCGACCTTGGAAGAATGGAAAGCTGAGTCTTCCTTAAGCCCCATCAGGATGAAACTCCAGGCTGTGGGCAGAGTTTGCCTGCAATACCACATTCCAACCACTATATCACCAGGGCTCATAGCTATTTTACTTACAGTAAGTAGCACCCAAAGCATCAGAGATGAGAGTCAATAGATATTGTCTGATCAGCACATATTTTCTAGAATTCCTTTCTAATGCAATAGAAATTCTTCTACCAGTAGATAGTTGTTTTAATGAATAATACTCCTTTTTTAATTGCTCTGAGAATGCCAATATTAGATTCTAAAATATAACCCTTCTTTCTCTGTGTTTTTCTAGACTGAATTTTTCCCCAGTTAGTAGCCCATCCTGTTCTTGTAATCATCTATATTTCATAATGCTTCTTTTTTCCCAAAGTATGCTGCTTTCCATGATCTTCATGTCAAGGAAAGTTATTCATGCAAATATCCATTTGATCTAAAGTTTAAAAAATAGATGGAGTGTAGATCAGCAACAATGGTAATCATTAATTGCTCTTGTTTCTCTCCAAGTTGTCCAAATGCTGTTTGGTCAAAAACCCTCCCAGCATTCTGCCCCCCCATTGAAGTGAATGGAATACAGCAGAATTCCAGAGAAGGTAAGATATTCTGATATATCTATTGGAGAGACTTGAGTAATGATACAAGCTGCTTGCCTGGGAAAGATTTAAAGTAGAGCAAGCAATGTTAGAGAACATCTAAAAGACACATGCAACTTGGAACAGAAGCAGAAAGATACTGCCACCTTCATATTTTGCTTTGACCACTAAGGGAAGAGATGACAGTATAAGACAAGTTCTTACATTCAGTGGTTTTTCACCAGAAGAAAAAGCTGAGGTTATTATAGAATATTCTTTCTTATATTTGAGGAAAGTATTTAAGGTCCAGCAGGTGTCAACTTCTTATTTGGTCAGTATATCTGAACATAACATTCTCAATCCATTATTTATTGCTTTGTTCATTTTCCTTTACTCTTTCAAAAAACAAAAATGGTTCTATTTTTCAAAGTGTCAAGTCTTCAATGACCAATACAGCGCCATCATTTTAAATATTATCAGAAAAGATATTTTACAAAATTCAAGCCAGTATCTCAAAGAAAGTATTAGTGGATTACAAAAACTGTAATCTGTATGAATGTACAAGAGTAGATTTATTTCAATGATGGTGGACACTTAATTTCATATTAAATGAGAATCAAGAAGCACGCTTGCGCCTTTCATGTAAAGCTGAGCCTTTAATATATTGACGTCTGAATCGGACCACGGTCCAGGACACCAACCTATTCTTTTGAGGAAATGCGAAAAAGCTTGAAACTTTCTAACTTTGCTGCAGCTGACATCACGTTATATTCAGCACGAGTTCTCTCTCATATCGATAACAAAGCAGAAGGGCTTCGTGCCAATCGGTTCCTGTTTGGTCTTAAAGTAATGGAGATGGCCAGTCCATTTTGAGGATCTGGAAACAGAAACAGCCTCTTTCACCCAGTCAATTTGTTCCTTGTACACATACAGAGAGAGAGTGGGAGGGAGGGAGGGAGGGAGAGAGAGAGAAAGAGAGAGAGAGAGAGAGAGAGACAAACACACACACAGAGGTTTTTTTTTTTGATATATCAAACTTCTTAACCTCCCATTTCCCTCATAGATGGAGGCATACCTCTAGAGGCATGTCAGAAACCAGATCAAACTAATTCTTGAACTTGAAATTAAGGGAACAATTGCCTTTTCTTTGCTCTCCTCCCCCTCCCCGCCCCAAACCCAATATTTCTTATTTACCGAAAATGTAATGAGGGCATCAACTTCCACCATTTCCCATTTCACTTTTCCCCTCTCCCCATCTGCATATGCATGTTTTTAAGTGTTCCTTTAATCAGATCCTGCCTTCTCTTTGAGTTGGAATTCCTCATCATATGGCACTAATTCAGGCCTGTAACATGAATAAGGCTTAGTATTTATCATACCTGCTCTGAAGGAAGTGCCTTTAAAAGGGAAAGCATCAAGGAATTCCCTGACCTTCACTTTTTGCCTCAACCTTTCACCTTTTAATCAGGAGCTGTAACCTGAGGAGATCACACAATGGAAAGTTAATTATGAGGTCATGAAGATGAAAGCATCGGACTTTCATTTCTAAAGGTCCCCTAAAATTATCTATGATTTACCTGCATGAAAGGATAGGAAGTTTCTAAAGATTATTTTTGGTTGAGCCAGGCTTTTCAAATCATTTAAATAACATTTCCAAATGGGAAGGCGAGGTTTTCAAAGAGCTCATTGATAAATTCATATATAGATCACTACTGTATTTTTTTAAAAAATTACTCATTTCTGTATATACACGTACATATGCTAAAACATAGAATATGATGTCAGGTTTGGTTCTTACAGTTTGTTTTGCAGCTATAGATAATGCTCACCATCTTATCCAGGCAGTTAAAAGATTCCCAACATGCAGAGATTATAAAACAGAAGTGTGATTGTTTTAGAAATGAAGCTATAAAGTATTGCCTTCAGTTCTGGCCAGCAACCCAAAGTTCCTTCTGGAGGTTTTAATAAATATGTTACATATATCTTCTTTAAATAAAAATGAGGTTTTTTTTCTTAGAAAGAGATGTTTTGCTACTCTGCTTTGGGGGGATCAATTTCCATGGGGGGGAGAGGCTAGAAAGAAAGAAGAAAAAATATCTCTGCAATTTTTTTCCTATCATGGTTGAAACCGTGTGCCATTTATATCATGGCAAGATAGCCTACCTCTCAGTCCTCAAATACGAATGTGCAACTAAAAAGAATAAACCAGTGTATTAAATGGCGTGTTTTAGTATATGACTGGAGGAACATAATTCACTTTTCTATTATGGAGCCACTTTTGAAGAGAATTTGAAAGCTTCCATTGATTTAAAACGTAGCATCTCATGTCCTAAGTAAGAGTAGCTGATTCAGCAGTTGTTACACCAATCTGCAGTTGCTATTATTGGTTTGCTTCTGAATCCAATTCCAAGTTATCACCTTTAAAGCTATCACTGTTCCGGGTAATCACCTGTATCTCTCTTAGAGACTGGGTATCGTGATAACTGTCTTTCCTGCCTAGATTTCACTCATGTTGTACTATCTTTGAGGAAATACACGCTGGATGTTCCTACTGTGGAACAGCAGAGGGGACAAGGTAGCTGGTTTTGGGACATTGTGTTTTGAGATAACCTGGGAAGACGCCTCAAAAATTATTATTCCACAAGGCAAATTCTCACAAGGGCTGCTTGGATTACAGATAGTCCTCAACAAACAACAGTTCATTTAGTGATCGTTCGACGTTACAATGGCACTGAAAAAAGTGACTTATGACCATTTCTCACACTGCACAACTGTTGCGGCATCCCCATGGACACGTGATCAAAATTCAGACGCTTGGCAACTGACTCATATTTATGACAGTTGTAGTGTCCTGGGCTCATGTGATCAACTTTTGCGAACTTCTGATAAGCAAAGTCAACGGGGAAGCCAGATTCGCTTAACAACTGGGTTTTACTAACTTAATCACCTGCAGTGATTTGCTTAACAACTGTGGCAAGAAAGGTCATGAAATGGGGGCAAAACTCACTTAACAACTGTTTCACTTATTTATTTATTTTTGGCTCAATTGTGGTCATAAGTCAAGGAATACGTGCATTGTTTACATTCATATGTGGGATTTTTTTAAAAAAAATTGTAAATGGCCTTGAGTCTTTTATGGAATTATGTGGTTTGTAAATAATAGAATGAATGAATGAACAAATGAATGGATGACTGAAATATATACCAATTACACTGAGAATATATTGTATGTGGATTGCCTTTGAAGGTGATTTGAAAACTTTAGCTAGTAACAAGACACAACCATTCAATTTTTTAAAATTGCGGATTGGCAATAGGTCATTGTATTCCCAATTCTGTGCTTGCTATACTATTTTTTATAGTATTTTGAGAGACATTTGTTTTAAAGTGCCCATTTCCATCTGTGTTACCTGAGGGATTACAGAAATCGAAAATTTGCTTTCTCTGTCATAGTGCCTGCCTTATGAAGTGGCTATCCTCCTGAGTATTCAGGTGGCTTTGATCCTGTTCTGGAAGGCCTTGAAGACCTGGGGCTGGGATGGTAGTGGAATCCAGCGTGTGTGTTTTTGGTACGTAGTCAGGGTGGTTTTTATTGGCTCCTCTTTGATTTGATTTTGTTGGCTTATCATCTTTAATCCTGCCCTCATTCCACTGATTAGATGGGTAATTATATAAATGTTCCCTTCACATCCGTAATAGAATAAATAAGACAGCATTTCAAAGCAAGCAATAGCTCATTTATATTATTATGCCTACACTATTAATATTAAGCGCATATTATAAGCTTTAGTACAGAATAATCCTCATTTGCTTTAGTTTCAGTTTTTTCAGCTTTAATGCCTAGCATTGCGTATAACTACAATTGTGTTCCTCCTGTAGAATGGTAGCATGGAATCTGCTCTCTGTGTGTGATCAGCAGTGACAACTCTAAATCTGACGGATACTCCAGTCTGTGTCTGACAGATGGCCAGCAAAAGCTCATTTTTGACTTCCATAATTATTCCCTAGACATAAAGATTAGACTGCTAATCTTCTTTGAGGCCTCTTTTCAGAGGGACAAGATCAATAAGATTCACAATGCAGGCCACTTTCAGGAAGGAAGGAAGAAAGAAAGATGAAAATAAATGTTTGGAGCTGTATATGAACTAACTCATTTCACAAATCTTCTTAGAAGCTTCTTTATCACCTTCTGCCCAGTTTGAAAGATATCAATATATTAAACAGCAGTTTTCTCCAATCTCAGTGTCCTACTGTTGTATTTTCTTCAGTGATCTAAGGAACTGAAGATATATCTGAAGGACATACAGGTTGGGAAAAGGTGATACACAGCATTGTTATCCCTGCAGTGATAACTCTAGGTGCTTCCATAAAGCATCAATCATAAAGGAAGTGCAATGCTGTAGATGCCAGCTTGACATGTTGCTGCATACCTACCGTTATTATTCTCAGGAAGATCTGAAAGGTGCATCTATTCTCCTTGAATGGTGAGTCGAACTTCAAGCAAAAAACCAAAACCCAGTTGCACTGAAGTTTCTACTTCTTCTTCCCTTCAAGACAATGGGTTTGAAGTCCATTTTATATATTTTTTACATTGTGTATCCCCATACATTTTAACCAACATAAGTAAAAATGTTACAGTCACTTTAATAGGATATGGGTACATTTCTACCTTATAGCCTAAGGTAGTTTGCAATTCAGAATATGTGATTTCTCACAACCCAAAGGTGTTTCCTCGCTTTGGTAGCAGTTATGCACCAATGTACATGTGTCCTCTACTGATTCATCCCCAGGAAGATTGTAGAAAGGGGAGAGGAAGAAAGTCATCCAGTTCGCTAACAGGTGAGTAGAGAAATGGCATCCTTGACATTTCTTCATTTTATTGCTTTTTCAGGGAGGGAGAAAAACTCTTGATGACTATGTGAGGAGAATGGCAATGCCTCCTCTGCAACCACAACACACACACACACACACACACACACACACACACACACACACAAGAATGGGGGAAGGGAGGAAAGATTATACAGCTTCTCAGCTTCAGAAAGGAAGGAGCCCAAAGGTGGGTGAGTTGCCCCACTGCACAGCTACAAAGGAAAGGCTGGAAAACGGTCTTCACAGCCACTGAGCTCAAAGTTAATCAGTTGAGCTTGTAGTGACCTCTGGAAACGCAGCAGCGGTGAGGGCAAAAAAAAAATGTGATAGCAATCTCTGGTGATCTGGGAATGACTTAATAATTCATAAGCTTTAATGCGGACCATCAAATAAACTCTTAAACACAAATACGTATCAATTCAAAATTTCTTTCCCCAAACTAACTTCTTATTCCCCACAGATAATGTGACCAAAGTTTTCATTCAGTGCTCAAACCAAAGTCTTAGGAGTCCATTCTAAAAATACCCAACATTAACCTGTGGTTTAATATCTGGTTTAGTCTAAGTAAGTTAGTAGCCAATTATTACTGGAATGATGCCGTATGCCTACATAAAATGCAGCTACAACACTGAGGCAGATGGATATGTTGCTTCTAGATTGGGAAAAACATTGTCTATTCAAATGTCTTGGTTGTTTGTCTAAAAGTTCTTTTCTATTTTTTATCTGAATGGTTGTGTTCCAACTAACAGTGATGAATGAACATATGGGCTTTGTTCATTTATGTTTGTGACTGTGTGGTGTCTCTCAGCGTCTTTAGTGATTTCAGTGTTGTTCTTTGGATCGAGAGAGACTTTTCAAAAACGGTGTCCTTCCCTAGGTTGAGCTAGTCTCTTTGCCCATCCTTGGATGTGCATTCTCTACTGACAGTCATCCCTCGTTGCCTGGGAGACCAGCCCCTCTGGCGCCATGCATCTTGCTCTCAACAATTCCCAACCAAGCACGGTGGCATAAGGAAGCTGTTCAGATCTCAGGCCTGGATGGGATAAATCCCGGAGCCTCCCTTGGGGAGGCTTTTTCTGTGAGGCATGGAAGAGCTGCCTACGTTGCCTTCAGAAATCCCTCATCAATATACACAGTTTAAAGAGACAATTTCCAAAGCAACATGCAGTGCCAAGGGATGTGGGAAAAACTGTTTTACCAACTGAAGAGAATATTGAGCACAAATCATTACATGATTTTTGTAAGAATTCACATATACAAAAAAGGATGGAAATTGAGTTTGTATACCGAAGACAAGATGATTATAAATGATACAAAAGTTAGCTGTAATTCCTGCACTTACTTAGAACTAAGCTTTATCCTTTCAAAGTTCTAAATAAATATGTATAAGATTGCACTCAAAAACTCATTTCATCTTGATGGTTTTCTTTGATGCATGACTGCAAGATGTCACTTGAGAATAAACAGTGGTATCTTTAAAGTCTCCTCCTTTGTTTAAGAAGAGCGATCACCCTAATTTCCAAAAGAAAATAAACTGCAACCCTAAATTGCCTCAGAACCCCGTGAATGTACATTCCTCAAGATCTTTAGTTGGCAGAAAATTCTTCAAGTATAATTTGTGCTATTCTGGGAGTCGAGCTCTAAGCTGCCTTGGTAAGGAAGCTTATGAGTGGTCTTGTCTGCACAGGGGTCTAAGGCAGGGGTCTCCATCAGTGGTGGGATTCAAATTTTATTACTACGGTTCTGTGGGCATGGCTTTGTGGGCGTGACAGGGGAAGGATACTGTAAAATCTCCAGTCAGAGGTGGTATTTGCCGTTTCTCCAAACTACTCAAAATTTCTGCTATCAGTTCTCCAGAACTGGTCAGAGCCTGCTGAATACCACCTCTGGTGTCCATTCTTGGTAAGTTTAAGACCTGTGGGCTTCAACTCCCAGAATTCCTCATGCTGGCTGAGGAATTCTGGGTGCTGAAGTCCATAACTCATAAAGTTGCCAAGGTGGGGACCCCTTGCTCAGGGCAGCACTTAGAAGGTCCCCCTGACTTTATTTCCTCTTTCACCCAGCATTGGTTGCCAGCAGGAAAACCCACTACCTTCTTCCATAAGGATGATGAAATAAATATCACCCACTACATCTGAAGGCAGTGGACTATTTGGGAACATAGAAGTTTGCACAGCATGTTACTTTCTTGATAAACATCCTGCTATCATCTCCAACCTTTGCCACTTGAGGTGATTCTTTCACTTTCCTAGTTGACAGTTCACATGGCATCTGCCAGTCATTATTTAAACAACAGGATTGTTTAACTGGACTTTTTTACACATCTTTGGGTATAAGTGAATGCTGCTTTCCTCCAAACCCAGGTCCTTGTTTTTTGTTGTTGTTGTTGTTTTCAAATTACAGAAGCTGCTAATAAAGTCATTCTAATGGTATGGAAGGCACTTTAATACATATATAACAATCACCTTTCTGAATGAAACAAAAGGATAGCCTGGCCCTCTATTCTGCCTGTGCCCAAATAACCTTGAGAAGTTTATTAACAAGTGCTGATGGAAGCAACCGCATTGCAATTGGAAATATGCTACCAAGTTGTCATTCTCCCCTCTCCCCCCCTGCCCCCAGATTTCAGGGCAAGTGAATGTGTCTTTTATGGGCGTAAGAGAGTACCGAGCAACTATCTGCGTTCCGCTCCCATATTTTCCATTCCTGTGTGCTTGTTTCCGAGAATGGATGAATTTAATTAAAATGTCAAGGCCTTGTAAAGTAATGAGAGTTTGTAAACGTTTGAAAACTGCTTCACTATAATCAGTGCAAAAATGGCATTTATGAAAATGATATGTAATTTGGGCTTATCAGCTTAAATCAACGAGGCTGGTTTGAGGGCGTTCTCTCTGAAAAGCTCTGCTTTTTGAAACTTCCCATTGTACAGCAATTCATATCGTTCTTGTTTCTTCTTGCTCTTCCATGGAATCAGAGTACTTGTTTGGCAGATGGCCCCAGGTCTAATCCCTGGTATTTCCAGTCAAAGGTTCATAGAGAGAGTATAATGTCTTCAGAATGCCTGAAAAACTGCTTGTGATTGGCTTATGCAGACCAATAGCGTGGAAAGGTAAGGAGT
Organism: Pseudonaja textilis; assembly: GCF_049901715.1. Taxonomy (NCBI): domain Eukaryota; kingdom Metazoa; phylum Chordata; class Lepidosauria; order Squamata; family Elapidae; genus Pseudonaja; species Pseudonaja textilis. The sequence continues at coordinate 136,495,042 of NC_141990.1, read as the reverse complement.
AGTTTTAAAAGTTCACAGGTTGAACAGAGTTAATTTTTCTGCAGTAGCTGCTACGGTCCATGGGGAGCAGGTCTTCCTTGATCCCCATGGACTGTGATTCCTTGATTTTTGTTAGAAGAGGCATAAAGAAAAGAACATTTTAGTGATTTTTCTAGATTGCTGTGCTTCCTTACTACATATTTTTGCTAGGCTGATTGCAGATTGAGACGAGGAAGCATAGTTATATGATTGTTTCAGAGGACAGCCCTGGACTTATTTATTTAAACCATTTGTTTAGCTTATAAATTCTTAAAACAAATCTGTGCGACTCCCTATCAAAACAGAAACACTGCCATTTGCCCCCATATCATTATTTATTTTTTTATTTATTTTGATTTGTCAATTGCTTCCAAAATAATAGATATAAGTATAAACATGAGTAAGAATACAGAAAATAGGTACGATTAAAAGGGGACAATAGGACAGGGAGGGGCGGCACAATGGTGCACTTATGCACGCCCCTTACAGACCTCTTAGGAATGGGGTGAGGTCAATAGTGGATAGTTTGAGGTTAAAGGAGTGGGGGGTTAGAGGATGTAACAAAGGAGTCAGGTAGTGCATTCCAGGCATTGACCATTCTGTTGCTGAAGTCATACTTTCTGCAATCAAGTTTGATGTGGTTTACATTGAGTTTGTATCTGTTGTGTGTTCTTGTATTGTTGCGGTTGAAGCTGAAGTAGTCATTGACTGGTAGGACATTGTAGCAGATAATTTTGGGTACTATGCTTAAGTCTAACCGTAGGTGGCGTAGTTCAAGGTTGTCCAAGCCCAAAATCTCAATCCTGGTGATGTGGGGTAATCTGTTGCAAGTAGAGGAGTGTAGTACTCTTCTTGTGAAATACTTCTGGACTCACTCAATTGCATTAATGTCTGATATACAGTGCAGATTCCAGACAGATGAGCTGTGTTGGTCTAGCAAAGGCTTTGTATGTCCTAGTTAGCAATTCAATATTTCCGGAGGAGAAGCTCCGTAAGATTAGATTTACAACTCTTAATGCCTGTTTGGCAATGCTGTTACAGTGAGCTCTGGCACTTAGGTCATTAGTTATGAGTACTCCTAGGTCCTTGACAGAGTGAGGATCATCAATGAGGTCATAACCACCTAGTTTGGATTTGGTGTACTGATTTTTTTTACCCATGTGTAGGACAGAGCATTTGTTGGTCAAGATTTGGAGTTGCCAATTGTTTGACCATTCAGACACATAATCAAGGTTTGTTTATTTTGTTTAGCTTATAAACTCTTAAAACAAATCTGGGCAACTCCCTATCAACACGGAATCACTGGCATTTGCCTCCATATCATTATGCTATGTGGTTTTTAATAGCAGCATTAATATTAATATTAACATTAATATTAATGGTGCTATTCCACAGTATTGTGGCATCCACAGTATGGATGCAGTATTCCATTTTTTTTTGGTCACCACATTAGCAGTATTCCAGTATTTCAGGAGCTGCCACAAAGAGGAAGGAATCAACTTATTTTCCAGAGTGCTGGACAAGAAACAATGGATGGAAACTAATCAAGGACAGAAGCAACCTGGAATTAAAGAGAAACTTCCTAACGGTGCGGACAACTCACCAGTGGAACAGCTTTGCCTTCAGAAGTTGTGGGTGCTTCATCACTGGAGGCTTTTAAGAAAAGACCGGACAGCCACTTGTCTGAAATGGCATAGGGTCTCCTGTTTGAGCATAGGTTGGACTAGAAGACCCCCAAGGGTCCCTTCAAGCTCTATTTTGATTGATTGATATTGATATAATCCAAAAGGGATTTGAATGGAGATTTCAGCAAAAATATATTGGCAATACCCATCTTTAGTTCTCATTGTTACTGGAATAGGAAAGGCTGTATTTTACAATAGTCTGGAAAAGCAGTGAATAACGGAATAAGAATGTTGGAAAGGACCTTGGAGGTAAACTTAATAATAAATGTAAATTGACCTTTGAGAAAATGGAACTTGTCATATCAGAGGACTGGATGAGCAGCTTCTTCCAGAAAAAACATCATCCTTTGAAAGAGTGGAGCCAACTGTATTATACTCACTACAACTGGTTTATCTAAGAACCTTCTGATGAAGTTCTTGTAACGCCCAGTTCACAGTACGTCTTCAGGTTCTACTTTTAACTCTAACTGGTACATGTGCTAGAATGTTTAAAACACAGAATCATATTATGAGGATTTTAAAAGAATTGCCTGGTAGCTGATTTGCTTCCAGGCCTAATTCAAGTTGCTTTCAAATGTTATATATATTATTCTCCCTTATGTTGGTCTTCAATCTCCAGAGCAGCATCTTCTGAAGGGCCTTTTCACTTCTGTGTTATAGTTATCTCCTTATGCAAAGATTTCTTCCTTGCTGGACTTCCAGAGCTACGACTCACACTCCCAAACAAACATTTTGGCATCAGATTAAATCTTTGAGTTGGTTCTGTAAACTGTCCATCTCCTATTTTTTTGTAACCGCCTTTAAATGCTCCTTCTACATTAAATGGTATTTTGCTTTATTTTCCCAGTGTTCCCTTTGGGAATGAGTTTTATTTATTATTCACTATTTTCTCTTAAGATGGCTGGAATAGATAAACAAAATAGATAAAATAACTCAAGACAATTCCGACAGCAGCTCTCCTGGATTTTGAATGGAAGTGTCCCCCCCTGTCCCCCCACCCAATTTTTTGCTATCTGATCTTTTGAAGAAGTGATAGCCAAGATCGAACCCTGGGTTTTTGCATACCAAAACATATGCACTCCCCAGGAATTAGCCACTCTGCCTTCTTATCCCATTTTGGTTTGTTTTCTTGGGTTGGGGTGGGGGTGGGGGTGGGGGCTGAAGTAATGAAGTTGTGAGATGTGTGAAAATGCCTCCATACAGAGAAATGGTAGATTGCTCATTATCAGTAAAGTGTAAAATCTTATCAGGCTAACTGCCTGTGTAAATCAATCCTAAATCACTGTGTGTGTGTGTGTGTGTGTGTGTGTGTGTGTGTGTGTGTGTGTGTGTGTGTGTGTGTGTGTGTGGGAATACAAGCCAGTGGATGGCAACTTATTACAGGAAAGTGCTTTGAAAGGCCCAGCAGTACTACATATTGACCCTGAAGGGCTGAATGAATCTGGAATACATGATAAAGTGAGTAAGAGAATGTCAGAATTGCTGAATATCAGAATAGAGCAATTCCAGCAAGTGATCTGTATTAACTCTGTCAGAATTATGCCAATTAGCCAGGTATGCAGAAAATTGAATATTTTACAACCCAACATCCTGGACCTTCTATAGCAAGAGCCAAATGATTCATCAGAACCCAGAAGTGTCATAAGAGGGACCTTTATTTCATCAGTTATTGCATTTAATACTTTGGAGTGTAATCCGTGTTATTTCTCTATGAGGCATCCTCTGATAACCAGAGATGTTAGCATAGCCTTGTCAGAAAGGCAAGGGGATAGGAATCTCCCTCCTCCTTCAGATGGTTTTGCAGCATGTCCAGTGTGTCTGAAAATAAGCCCTTTACCTGAAAGCATCTTCTAGTTTGGCTGTCCTGTTCAATTGAATTTTCCCTCAGAAAGTAAAGGAAAAGCCCATCACAAGACTGGCATCTGAAGAGCAAACTGAAACAAAGTGCATCCAAGGAGAAAGGCATTTTGTTTCAAGATGCAGACAAAATAGCCCTCTTTGCGGGGCTTCTTTGAAATATACTACATTTCCAGCAAGGCAGGCTGAAGAATTCTGGGAGTTGAAGTCCAACTTAAACTTCCCGAGCTTAGGAAACACTGCTACAGGATGCCTAAAGATTTCCACAGGAAGAAACAGTAAAAGTGTTTTAAATGTTCCACCACAAGAAACCCATTTTGTTCCCTTTTTGCTCCAGGGGGCCAGAAAAGTAAGTCCATGCAGGTGGTATTCAGCAGGTTCTGACCAGTTCTGGAGAACCAGTAGTGGAAATTTTGAGTAGTTCAGAGAACCAGCAAATACCACCTCTGACTGGAGATTTTACAGTATCCTTCTCCTGCCACGCCCACCAAGCCACGCCCACAGAACCGGTAGTGAAAAAAAATGAATCCCACCACTGATTCAGAATCCTCTGCCTTATCTGCACATGTTGCCTTTAGGAATGACTTTTTTTTTTAATGTTTGAAGACATTTTTTTAATTCCAATATGTTGCAAAATGAAAGCATACTTTTTTGGAGCATGACAACCACACCAATCCAGACAAGGAATAACAGGAATCACTAATTGGATTCAATACAGTCCATGATGAGCAAAGGCAGCACATAAATAAATACAATTCTGTCTAAAGGTTTTGGAATGAGCTTCTTCCTGGTGCAGATGAGTGCACCCTTGTACATTTTGAATCTGATCTGTCTGCAACAAGGTCCAGCAAATACCCCAGTCGTGGTTTGGAAATGCACCAATTGCTTCCAAGGAAAAGCTACAAGGATCTGCAACCACACATACTTTGCCATTTCCAAATGTAAACCTGCTGAAGGTCAAAGGATAAAAGCAAGCCTGTCCTGGAACTCACCGGGGCTTCCTCTCAGTGTGAACGTGTGGTGTATAATTGCCACTACTTTTTGCCTCCCACCACTCCTATTTGTCCCAGGCAATAGCAGCACAAGAAACGAAAAAAAGGTTTGTGGTTTTGTTGGCTAACTTTGTTTTTTTGAAACCCACAGCAAACAAAAACCAAGCCCATGATTGATAAAAACAACCAGGCAATCAGAGGAGTTGGAACACACACACATTCAACAGGGATTTGGCCTGTTGTTTGCTTTTGACGTTGGGGAGAAACTCTTGTAGTTTTTAGTGTTTTCAACTCCGAACATTTGGAAATGGCTATTTCAAGCTTGGAATGGTTTGTAGGCTTCTTGTCTGTAAGTAGCATGAACTTGTCTGACCTTGGAAGCTCTGCAGGGTCAGGCCCACTTAGTACCTGGATGGGCACCATCAGGGAATTTCAGGGCTGATGACCATACTGGGGAGTTTTTCTTTTAAAAAAAAGCATCCCAGAAGAGGCCAGTGATAATCCATTTCTGTACTCTTAACCCATGAAACGGTGAATAAGTCCATGAAGTCGCAAAGAGCCAATCTCAAATCAAATGAAGCTTCCTTTTCTACAAAGGGAAGCAGGAATAAATATAGGTAACACCCCTCCTACTCGGGATAATATATATTGTATTTCTGTTTAAATTCCAATACTTTCTGAATTTGTCTATGCATGTATAAAGTAGCTTATGGAAAATATGCACCTCTGGATTCCTGTTTCAATTTATGATGCAGTGGTAGGGATCTCAATTTACCCATCATAAATCCTTTAGAACTGTAGCTCCCAAGTTTCGCTCTGTTTTCATTTCTTTCTCTTTTTCACAGCAAAGGATTATGCTGTGCTCCTATCTCATCCTTCAGGCATCTACAAGCCGTAGAAAAATGTAATCCTAAAATAAATGCAGAGCTGTGAACCTTAGGAGATGCAAATAACTTCCATTCTTATGGGATCATTTGCTGTCAATGACATTGATCTCATTGGGATTTTGGTATCAGTGTCAATTAATGAGGGGCTCTGACTAGTCCTAGAGCCTGTCTAATTCACTGCACATTATTACCTATGCCAAACCGAGTATAAACGTAATGGAAATTCCAACCGAGTATATTCCAACCAAGTATAAACGTAATGGAAAGATACAGGTAATCCTCAACTTACAGCCACAATTGGAGCCAGGCTTTCCATTGGTAAGTAAGGCAGTTGTTAAGTGAGTTTTCCCCCATTCTGCAATCTTTTTTTTTCCATGGTTGTTTAGCAAATCACTGTGATTGTTAAGTGAATCCCATAGTCATTAAGAGGATCCAGTTTCTCACATTGACTTTGTATGTCATAAACTGGCTGGGAAAGTCACAAATGGTGAACACATGATCTCAGGATGCTGCAACTATCATAAACTGTATTCATGTGATCACCATTTATAATCTTCCCAGCTGGCTTTCTGTTCTGACCCAAACCCTTGTCCAATAAAACAAACATGAACCAAAGGGAACAGAAACCTTTTAATGATTCTTACTAATCCCCGGTTAAAAGGCTGATGCAAACTAATTAACTTAAGCACGAGCCTTGCCAAAACTGTGTGAGGCTGCCAAAAATAACAGATAAGGTTACCTAGAAATATTTTACAACTCAAGAGTCTTCAAATACCAACCAAGATACTGTAATGTCCACAAGGCTTGAGTTTCCAAAACTTCTTTGCTTCTTGCAAAGAACGTCTGATTCACAGCTGGCTTTTATCTTTCTGAAGGAGGGGCCATTACCTTGCAGCCTTACTCCCAAGTCGCCCAGGCTGCTGCAGCTGCTCTTTCCTGCGAGCAGCCTTGTGTGCATGTACACTTGGCACAGGCTCCCCAGGAACCTCCTCATCACTGCTGCCAGCCCCCACAATCTCTGAAGGCAGCAGTCCACTCCCTAATGGTCCTGGCCCCTCATCTGAGTCCTCGCTCTCCTCAGCCGTCCACACCTGCTTCTGGCTAACCACAACACTTCCTACAAAAAAGAAGTCAATTTGTGTGTGGGGGGAGCCATTTTCTCTTAATGACCCCGTGATTCATTTGGCAACTGCAGTGATAATGGATGGAAACTGATCAAGGAGAGATTCAACCTAGAAATAAGGAGAAATTTCTTGACAGTGAGAACACTCAACCAATAGAACAGCTCGCCTTTGGAAGTTTGTGGGAGCTTCACCACTGGAGGCTTTCAAGAAGAGATTGGGCTGCCAGAAATGGCGTAAGTTCTCCTGCTTGTGGGGGGGCGGGGTTGGACTAGATGACCTATAAGGTCCCTTCCAACTCTGTTATTCCATTAATCTGATATGCTTAACAACTGTCATTAAAAAAGATCATACAATGGGACACAAAATACTGAATAACTGTCTTACTTAGCAGTGGAAATTTGGGGTTCCCTTGTGGCTGTAAGTCAAGGAATTTGAATCTGTGGTGAATCTGAGCAAATGAGTCAAATTTCAAATATCACATGAGGCTGTACGATAAATAATGAGCAGCTACAGCAGATATATTTTATTGTTGTCAAGAGGCTTAGTTATCCAAGGACCAGTCACTGGCAGACTTTGAGGCCTTTTTCTCATGCCTTGGTCCTTATCGCATTATTTCTTGACCCAAAGAAAATGGGTAGCGCCAAGAGTGTTTCATTACATGTTTCTGGTTTCTAAGGATTTCTATTAATATTTTTGTCAGGAGGACATCTGAAAGTTTATTCAGTGCCAAATGTGTATGAATGAGGGATCGCTCAGCTTATCAGCCGTGCAGCCAGACCTCCAGTGAACAGAAGAAATTGTTCTCTAGGTTTAGCACAGAACTTTAGTGTTCAGTAATTTAAGATGACTTAAATGCTGTTCCTTAAAGGTATTTCAGCAGATACCTTTCTTTTTTAAAAAAAAAAAAGGCACTCGATGTTTGCCAGCAAACGTTTGAGTTATAAAGGAATGTTAGAAATGTTAGATGTGACTTTATTATACTGTTAATACTTGCTGGAAGGCTTCCTGAATTGTTCAGGTGTAGAATTGGGCCTGATGATAAACCAATTTGCCATGGGTCTTAAGTTCATGTTATCTTTCCTTATCAGCCTAAGGGTAGGTCAGGAAAGGGAGGGAAAAGAGAATTAAAAGCATTTGAGAAACAAAATTCACATTCTGTTCATAGAGTTTCCCCTTAGGAATCTCTGTTCGCCAAAGCAGATCGGGAAGTGATCCGTTTAATGTTCCAAAGCAATTTATTTTGGGCCAGTTTTATAACAATAAGATAATGTATTATACCAGAGTGCGTGCCTATTTTGTTTTTGTACTGGCATCCGCATCTTTGCATAGATTTGACCTTTAAAGGAAATTGGCAAATAGTCTGGCTAGTTCAACAGATTTTATTTAAAAACAAAATACTGGAATCTCAATCAAATCACATTTAGGATGCCCCCAGAAATGATCTGTACTTGGAAACAGACTTTAAAAGCTTCCATTTACAAGCATTGGTTACCACAATGGCTTGAAATTTCTTGAAGAATTTCTGGAATAATGCTATCCTGTTCCAACTGTGGTGCTCTGTTCTTGGACATCTTATCAACATTAACCAGGATTTGAACATCATTACCTCATAATATTCATTGTTATATATGCATCAGATTTGTATGTAGTAGGAAGTTTTTGCCTATGCCCTTGTATTACCTGTATAGAATACAGATAATCCATCACTAAGTGATGTGGTCATAAAACATGAGGTCACATGACCACGTTGACTTATAACAGGAAGCCGCAAGGTCATACTGTTGAGTCATTTGCCAAAGGCCTTAATTGCACTGGTATGAACAGTGGCCAAAGTGAAAAACAGATCATCAACCACAAGTTCTCCACTCCTCTACTCATTGCAGAATACCTTATGCCACCAGGCTTGAAATTCTAGACCTAGACAACCTAGAACTACGACGGTTTCGGTCTGATCTAAGTATACTGCATAACATTATACATTGCAATGTCCTACCTGTCAATGAATACTTCAGCTTCAACCATAACAATACAAGAGCAAACAATAGATACAAACTCAAGGTTAACCGCACCAAACTTGATTGCAGGAAATACGACTTCAGCAACAGAGTGGTCAATGTCTAGAATACTCTACCTGACTTTGTCCCCAAACCCCAAAAACTTTAACCTTAGACTGTCTACTATTGACCTCACCCCTTTTCTAAGAGGTCTGTAGGGGGCGTGCATAAGCACACCAACGTGCCTACCATCTCCGCCCTATTGTTTCTTTTTTTCTTTTTATATGTATCCATTTCATGTACTCATACCTATATCTATACTTATACCTGTAATCTTATAATCGCTTGAAATAAATAAATAAATAAATTCACATAAGTACTTTGTGTAGTGGAACAAGCTTCTTTTTCTGAGATGCCTTCATCCAAAGCCTCCCACCTCCACCCAACTCTGCAGATATGAATGCTGTGCATGTGGATAGCAGGGAAAGGGGCTTCTCTGCTCACACGTTTAACAATATGAGAAGCACAAGAGAATAGCAATTTTCGCTAGGGGACAAACTGTACAAGGCATAAGGAAATCAAAGATATCCCATCTTTCTTTCTTTATAAGTAAGGGCAATTGAAGAATACAATATGGGTGTAGTTTTGTACAATAGTATTGGGAGAAGATTGTAAATTAAATACACACATACATTTCCATGGAAATACACCCTTCTCTCCATATATACACACCATATCTTTTATCTTTGGCACAAATCAGTCTGGTGTGATAATTATATAGAACATTCTTAACATTTTATTAGAATCATCCTCCAGATCTCCTTACTTCACCCTGGCTTATTTGGATAATCCACCCACACCAGATATTGGGAGCAGGGCTAGTGTGCAAGATCCTATTTTCCTTCCAAATATACATTTTAAGGATACCTAAATAGAACTATAATCTTGCTTTTAATATGGAGGTCTCAACGATGCTATAGTGCTTAAAAAAAGCAACCTACACATTCAGATTGCCAAGTTTGTTCCAAAATGTTAATACTGGGAGCCCAGCTGTCCCCGGTTCAAACAAAGTGTAGCCCAATAAATCATAAATTACTAAGTCATACATTAAACAGAATCAGATAAGAAAGAATAATTCCTGTGATACCTACAATGGGTTTTTTTGGAGAAAAGAGGAAAGAGAAAATGAAGAAAGAACATATTCATACATTATAGTAATAAATATCTGTAAACATTGGTCCCAAAATGAACAATATTATGGCCTATTTTGCATCAACCAAAATCTTCTTCTCACCTAAAAGAACAGCTGATTTATTGACTTGTTTGTTCTAAAATGTAGTTGTTACACCACAGCCAGAAATTCTCAGCAACATTCAGGGAAAAAAAATAACATTCATAAATAAACAATGCTAACATGAATGAATTTTAAAAAGGAGTGTGAATCAGTGGAGGTTAAAAAAGAAATTGCATAGCAGCAGCAGAAGCAGCAGAGGTATGAGGAAATGAAAATTAATATTAGCACCTGGTGGATCACTCTGGGAAGAGTTATACCATTACAGTAAGTAAAAAAGTCATACTCAAAAGAGCTTATGATCTGTCGCCACTTACCATAGCTCAGCTTTAAAGATGAGTTTAAGGCTTAAATATTATTGTATGTAAAATATATTCCTTGAAGTATCATTGTTCCAAGCTGTAAAGAGCTTTAGAAGTTCAAGCTAACACTTTGAAATAAACTGCAAGCAAGGCAAGAAGCTACAACTGTCAGGTGCGAAGAATCAGGACCCATATGCAGGGGTGAGATTCTACCAGTTCGCACCTATTTGCTAGAACCATTTGTCAACATTCTAAGCAGCTCAGAGAACCAGTTGTTAGAAGAAATTACTGGCCTAATCCTGTAAGGAAGGCAGGAAGGAAACATTCTGGTGTTGCTTACAGAAACTGCCTCTCCGTTAACCCTTATTACATTCTTGGCAGGACTAGACTTCCTGTCTCAGGAACTTCTCTGGAGTTTTTTTCCCCTCTCCTTTGCTGGTATTTTGCTTGTGTGGAGTGATCATTCAAGTTACAAAGGCACTGAAAAAAGTGACTTATGACCATTTTTCACACTTACGACTGTTGCAGCATCCCCACAGTCATGAGAGGCCAGGCGAGGAGATGCGTGCCTTAATGTGAGTGATGTTGAGTTGGCCACACCCAGCCAATAACATGACCACCAAGCCATGTCCACCCAGTCACATGACCACCAAGCCATGCCCACCACCTAAGCCACACCCACAGAACCGGTTGTTAAAAAATTTGAATCCCACCCCGCCCATATATTAAGCTGCATTTAAGATTTATTGCTCAGGTCTATACACAAGAATCTAGTCAACTAATGTTGAACACTAAATTGGTGCTACATAAGAGTCAACAGAATTCAAGACAGTTTGGAGACTTTTTTGTGGGAATGTAATGACTCTAAGCTGATAACTCACTTAACTCCATCCCTGGCTCTGCCTGCTCTTCTCCTACAACACAGGCATTACATAATCACATAATTTCAGATTAGTACTGCAGCATAGTTTGGGTTTCCTGTAATTTCTGGATCATCCTGGTAATCTAAATCATAGATCACCTAGATCAGGGGTGTCAAACTCAAGGCCTACGGGCTGGATATGGCCTGCAGGGTACTTACATCTGGCCTGCGGGGGTGGCCTGGAAATACCAAAGGACCGGCCTGCAGTGCCTCTGCTGGCCAAAACAGGTTGCATGGGGAGCACGTGCACCCATTTTCAACCTCCACAGCCTCCTGCAACACTCTGTTGGCCAAAAATACAGGGGTCCCGCGAGGCCTTCACATGGCCCCTTTTGGCTTACAGAATGCTGCTGGAGGCCAGAGAGGTCAAAAACAGGCCATACGGGAGTTAGATCGAGTACAAAAGAGACTCGAGACCAGTGTACTTCAAGCTCTTAATTTTATGTTAGGATCTGTACAAGATCTTGGAGCTGCAGCAGCCCTTCATATAGGGATTGCTCGCGGCTCGCTGGCCATGACAGGTCTTTGAATCTCCACGATCGGCTTGGCCAATCGCGGTTGATTCTTAAAGGACCAATCACGGCGTCTAGTAGACCAATCGAAATGCAGTATGTGTGGACCAATCAGAAGTTAGCTTTTGGAGTATGTTAATACCGAACACCCCTCCCCTCTTGGTTCAGTCCTATGGGACATAGTCGCGTAGGTAGGCGGGGTTCCGTACTTGCCTATTTGACCTGCGCAACTCAGTTGTTGTCTGGTCGTTGGCCGGTTCGGATGGATTTCTTGCCTCTCTCATCCTCTTCGATGGAACCGCCTGGAAGGGTGAATTAGGCCTATTGCCGACACTCCCACCCGGTCTACCCAGGTCGGTCAAGTTGTCAGCTCCGCTGTTCCCACCTGGTCTCTCCAGGCTGATTGAGCTGGCTTGGCTGCTCCTTCCAGTTGAAGTACCCTGTTGCTCGTCTGCTGTGGGTTTCCTTCTGTTGACGATGTCTGCTGGTGAGTATTGCTGGTTTATTTTGGATTGGGGGTGTTTGGGTTGTGTTTGGGAATTTTCTTCTTCTCTTTGCCTGCTTGGGGTTACCCCCCCCCCCCGGTTTCTTTATTATTAATGTTTATTTGTGGTGTTTGTGTGCTGTCTGTGTTGTCGGTGGTTGTTCTTGACCTAAGTTGGTCGATGTATCACTTCCAGCTTCTCCCGTCATTTGTTTGTAGTCAGTACGATCGGGGTCCCGTTACTTGGGTTATTTTTGCCGGTACCCAGGGCGGGTCTCCTGTGAAGTTTTTTGCATAGACTGCGTCTCCTGGAGCAAATATTCGGTATTTGCTCGATGAGTCTGGGGGTTTCTTGGGGTTATATGTGGGGTGCAGTCTGTCTAGCTGGGACCGTAATTTTCTGCCTATCAGTAGCTCTGCCGGGCTTTTATTTGACATTGTATTGGGTGTTATATGTTGTATTAGTAGCATTTTATTTATTTTTTCGTGTATGTCCCCAGTTTCAATTTTTTCTATTGCATTTTTTGTATAATGAACCATGCGTTCCGCCCCCCCGTTCACCGCCGGATGAGCAAGCGCTGTCAACGCATGTTGTATGCCCCATTCAGCCAGGAATTTTTCAAATGCTAGTGTAGTAAATTGTGGTCCTTTGTCTGACACTAGCACGTCTGGCAGTCCATAGGTGGAGAATAGTTTGGTTAGTTCTTTGATGACGGCTTCCGTGTTGGTGGACTTCATGATACTAACCTCCAGCCAGTTGGAATAAGTGTCGACCATAATTAGGAATGTGTGTCCTTTTGTGGGTCCGGCAAAGTCTATGTGGACCCTGGACCATGGCCCTCTGGGAGTCTCCCATTCCAGAATCGGTGTGGAGGGAGGGTTTGGCCTGGCTTCCTGGCATTTTCTGCATGAGGCCACCCAAGTTTCAATCTGCTTGTCCATCCCGGGCCACCATGCATAACTCCTGCCAGGGCTTTCATCTTGACTATGCCTGGGTGCCCCTCGTGCAACATAGCCAGTACCCATTTTTGTAGTGTCTCAAGGATTACCACCCTATCCCCCCAAAGTATGCACCCTTTCTGTGTGACCAGTTTGGTTTGCCGGTTCCAGAAGGCTTTAAACTGCTAACCACCATCGGTTTCTGGCCACCCTTTCTCCACCTAATTCAAGACTCGTGCCAGCCATTTGTCTTTATTAGACTCTTTGGCAATATCTGATGTGGTTAGGGGTGGGTTGGGTAATGTCTCTATATGCAGCACCAAAGTTGTGAGTGCTGGGTCGTCTTCCAGGTCAGGCAGGGGGGAGTGACTCAGTGCGTCTGCAAGCATGATGTTTTTCCCGGGTCGGTTTGTCAGCTGGTAGCTGTAGGCAGCAAGGAACTCGGACCACCTTGTCATCCTAGGTGACAAAATGTTCGGGGTGGCCTTGTTCCCTGCCAGTATCCCTAGTAGTGGTTTATGGTCAGTTATAATTGAAAAGGTCCTACCGTATAGGTATTCATGGAACCGCTTCACGCCGGTGATTATTGCTAGCGCCTCCTTGTCCAGCTGGCTGTAATTCCTTTCGGGCTTGGACAATGTCCTTGAGAAAAAGGCAATTGGTGCTTCTCTCCCGTCTGGCAGAGTGTTGCTTAGGATGGCTCCCACACCAAAGGGTGACGTGTCACAGGTCACAGTCAACAGTAGGGTTTCACTGTATTGCATTAGGACTGCGTCTGATGATAGTAGGTCCTTTATTTTTTGGAAGGCGTTTTCCTCTTGCTTACCCCAGGACCAGGTGGCTGTTTTGTCCAGCAGCCTATGTAGAGATTCCACCATGGTCGCACTTGGCTGCAGTGCATGGTTGAGGGTGGCCTTGTAATCATCACAGATCCTTACGGACCCGTCCGGCTTAATCGGGGTGACTATTGGGGTTTCCCACTGGGCGTGGTCTATCGGCTCTAGGACCCCTTGTGCAATGAGCTTGTCTAGTTGCTCATCAATTTTGGGTTTGAGTGTGAAGGACACTCACTGTGGCATAAGGTGGATTGGGGGCAATGTTTGGGTTCAGGTTGAAAGTTATTGGGGACCCCTGGTACTTACCTAGGTCGCCGTTGATGGCCTCCTGGAAATCCCTCATGAGTGTCTCCTTCCAGTCTGAGTCGGTGATGTGGTTGATGCCAGTCACCTCGATCCCCAATGGCGCGAACTACTCCAGTCCCAGCAGGCTCAGGCAGTCTTTGTCCACAATGGTGAGTGGAAGCACCACTGTATGCCCCTTGAATGCCACTTTAAAATGTCTGATTCCAGCCATGGGGATGCGGTTTCCCTGATAATCTTTCCGGGTCAGCTTCTGGCTCTCCAATTCACGTCTGTGGATGGTGGGCACCAGACGCTTGATGGTACGCCAGGAGACCATGGAGAGGTAGGATCCGGAATCTACCTCCATCCCACATGGTTGGCCTTCGATGCTCACCTCCATGGTCATCTTCTGGGCATCGATTGTGTTTGAGTGCCCGATGATGACCTTCTGGTGGGTCTCCTCTTTGCGCCAGGTTTCGTTGAACCGCTTGTTCCTTCCGTCTCGGCTTCACCGGCTCTCTGTAGGGCGGTCTCTGGTTCTGGGGGGGGGTGCCGTCTCATCGCCGGAGGGCTGTGGTTCCTTTGGTTCCAGCATACTTTGGCGATGTGTCCCCCTTTGTTGCAGTGCCGGCAAATGGCATCTAGGAACCGGCACTCTGAAGGGAGAAGGTCGCCTCCGCACCCGGCACACTAGAACCCTGACTTACGACCTCTCTGTTCCCATCGGTCTCATTTTGCCTGCAGTTTGTGGATCTCCTCCTCTTCGTCCTCGGTTTTGGAGAGGGAGTTGATATCCCCATGGTGTGTCATTGTGTCTCTGTGGCTGGGCTCTGGTCGCTTTTCTGGGGTTGACGTCACCTCTGTGGTTGTTGAGCGGTTGTTTGCGTTCATCTGCCACATCTTTGCCACTGAGTGTTTTGCTGCCTCAGCCGTGGTTGCTTCGGCGATGGCCTCAGTTATGAAGACGTCTTTTCGCTCCATCAGTCGGCTCTGGAGGATGGGATCCCATAGCCCAAGGGCCATGTGGTCACGCAGAGCCTTGACCATGTCGGTGAACCCGCACATCCCCCCGAGGTCTCTGAGGGTGGCCACGAAATTGCTGGTGCTTTCGCCCTCCTTCTGATCCCTCCCTTTTAATCTACTGAGTCCATATGGATATGATGGGGTTCCCCCCCTATTTTGAAATGACTTTAAAACAACTTACTGTATTCATCAAATCAGGTGAGAAAGTATTTCTAATGAAATGAGAATCAGGCCAGGATGACAAGGGACACTCATATCCCACTTGAGGGAAGGATCAAGTGCATTGCAGTGCAACAAGGAAAGAACAAACCACTACCTCAAGCATGCCCACATGCCCTATATGCCATTCACATGATTCATGAGATGCCCAGAAATGAATATTAGACCAATTCCAAAGTACTGGGCCTTTTTCTTCTCAGTAACAAGGAGGCTGAAAGTCAGGACCATCATGGCATCGAGTGGATGCCAAAAAAAAAACAACCCAACCCATTCTCTGTTCTCCTGCAATGTACAAAGATCTTGTACATTAGTGACAACAGAAGGGATAGGCAGAACAAAAAGCTGTGGGAAAAGAACTCCTTGGAGTTATGATGTATAACAGCATTGTCAAATTATCAGATAAAGAACTAAATAAGGATGCAAAGAAGCATGTTTTCTTCACTTTGAATAAAACAAATTATAATTGGAAGAGGACAGAGTTTATGTGAAGAAATATGAGAGAGGAAGCTACGGATTGATCAGAATTATAGGTTATAATTAAATAATCTTTTAAAGAAGGCCCCTTGTTCCCAGCCCTTTCCCCTTCCCCATTGCTTCAAGCCTCTTTTCAGAGGCTCCAAGCTGATAGGTTCTCTGGAGTACAGCCAATGAGATGTTAAAGATTGGCATAACTAGCTACTGTCATTTTAAGAAGACAATGGGATTTGAGCACAAGGAGGTGAGAGTTCTCCATGCAGAATTTAGCCACTTAATCCAGTCTTGTGGCCTGGCACAGTATCAACAAAAGAAAAGGAACCAAATTACCCAGCTTTGAGTTGTTTTTGGCAGATTTAACTACTGTCAGTAGGCCAGGAGTTAATTCCCTCATATTCCTTGTTTGCTACCAACTCTGGCAGTCTAACTGAGCCAGGTTTCCTGTGTAAATCTGTCAGCTGCAATGAAGCCCAGCATGAAGTGGCGAGAAAGGGCATGCAAAGAGTGTGGTCTTTTCTCCAACTGAGAACCCATAAGACTGAGTCTGGCACTGGAGTTGTCTCCTTTTTTTCCTTCTCTTTAACCCAATGGCTGATTTTGATGTGACATGACAAGAGGTTTATGTCTAGTCTTAGTGTCTTCTCTCTCTTCCCCAGTCCAGGGTCACTTCTTGGCAATCACAGAAGTTTCCTCTGAATGTTGTGAGATTCAGCAGAGTGTGTGCACCCTGATCCTTTCAGGAAAATGACAGACACATCCAGCTGTTCAGTGAGAAAGAAGACTGTCATAAGGTATACTATGTTAATAAGGCAGCTGTTTCAAAGTGCACTGGAAGATGGAAATGTGGCATTAATTTGCTAAGCTACAGATTGACCAGAACACCTAAGAACAAGATCAACCAGAAATCTTGGGTGGCTAATGTAGACATATGGAAAACATGACCGCAGGAGCATTATTTGCATATTAGACCTTCTTACATTTTAAAGGCAGAAAAGGCAACAGCGGCACTGTGGAAGGCACACTGTTAAACATTTGCATTTTGAGGGTACTTCCATTCCTCAAAAGCAGTTTAAAGACAAACTGCAATTGCTAAGATATTGAGAGGAAAGTTTTTTTTTAAAAAAAAACACCACTGTAATTTCCTAACTTGACCTGCATTAAATCCCAAAGGGACAAAAATTCCTTCTGCTGAGTTCCATGCCAAAGACAAAGAAATTGTTTGTAGCCCAATTGTCCCAATCCTTACTTCATACTGCAAACAATGCTCTGGTTGTATGTAAAAATATCCTAGTAGTACCTATGAAGGCAAATAGGGAGGGCTTCAAGCTGCCTTTCCAGTAAAGAGACCTGAAATCCAAAAATCTATGAGGCACTGTGACTTCCTATAATTATGAAGAAATGACAAATATATCAACTGACGTCCTGGGATCCCAAAGAGCCAAAACTAATTTTGAACTGGTACAGAATAAGTTTTTAGTGTTTTGGATTAGATCTCCCAAAGAACCATGTGAGACTGCCAATGTAATATCTGTCTGCAAAACCTAAAAGTCTGTGATCCCAGTAAAATAACAGCTGCTTTGAGGTGTCACAGATATGGACGATGTTCACATTCCTATGTTCCAAAGCACCAAAGCACCTCTTTCAGATCTAATCTGAAGTGCTGCACAATCAGGCTTCTCATGCGGAATGGACCTAAGCTAGTTTAAAGAGTGAACCTACCAGTTCCTCCTACCCTAGCCCCCCCCATTTTCTTTCAAAATAAACTTTACCAAGGATCCAGCCCAAACAGAGGAATTCAAACTGCCATTAATTTAAGGCAGGAGGGATTTAAGTGAGTGCTTTGTAGAACTACAAAGGAAATAATGGTACAGACATAAAAAATGCAAAATGAGAAAACTTCGGAATGGTTGATTGGTAAATGGAAGGGGATTCTGCTGAATCTTTCTTTATTTATTTTATTTATTGGAGTTTGTTCAAACAAAAACAAGAACAAGAATAAGAGAATAAAAATACAACGATAGGCATGTTAGTGTACTTATGCATGTCCCCTCTACTGATCACTTAAGTATGACGTAAGGTCCATGGAAGTCAAATTGTGACTGAAACTCTGGAAATTTGTAGCGGAGATAACTGAATCAAGTAGTGTTCTATATTAGCATACTCCAAACCCTGAATCCTGATTGGTCCACATGGACCGCAACCTGATTGGACAACTAAACGGCCGTGATTGGCGCGCTAAGAATCAACCGCGATTGGCCAAGCCGATCACGGGAGATTCAAAGCCCTGTCATTGGCCACTGAGCCGCGAGCAATCCCTATATGAAAGGTTGCCGCGGATCGCAGGTCCTGTACAGAACTGTATACTGAAATAAAGAGCTAACTGATCACTTTGGTCTCGCGTCTCTGTGGGGACCGATCTACTCGATCTAACACTGGTGACAAGGGTGGGATTGTGAGACAAGAGACCAACCAAGCACGTGGCAAAGTGGCACAAAATGACCGACAAAATGGCCAGCAGCACCGTGCCACCCGCACCCTTCAACCAGGCTGCTGAGCATTGGAAATCCTACATTGACTGATTCCTAATGTTCCTGGAAAGCAGCAATCTAAAAGACGCCAATGGACAGAAAAAAAGGGCCGTGTTCCTGACACACTGCGGGCCCGCAGTGTTCAAGATGGCAAAGGCCCTAGACAAACCCGATGACGTAAAAGTGATGGACTGGGCCGACCTTGAACTGTTACTGCGGAACCACTATGCCCCTGCCGTGCCCACCCTCATCAGAAGGCATGATTTTTACCGGTGGAACCAGAAGGAGGGTGAGAGTATCAGTGACTTCGTGGCTGAACTGAGGGACCTCGGAGGCATGTGCAGTTTCACTGACATGGACAAGGCCCTGTGAGACCGTGTTGTCCTTGGACTCAAGGACCCCATTCTGCAGAGTTGGCTGATGCCAAGGGGCAACATTTCCCTCACCGAAGCCCTCACTGAAGCAACTGCAGCCGAAGCAACCAAGAAATCGGCAGCTCGGATGTGGCAGGCGAGCACAGTGGACCGGCCAGCAACCATCGAGATGCCCCTGGCCCCGGAGAAACACACAGAGACCAGCCACCGGGAGATCACCACCACCCACCATGGCGACATCGATTCCCTATCCGACACTGAAGATGAAGAGGAAGAGATCCACCGACTCCAGGCGGAACGTGACCGGTAGGAGCGGAGAGGACGTAAGTCGGGGTTCCAATGTGCTAGCTGCTGAGGCGATCACCCCCGCTCAGAATGCTGCTTCCTCGATGCTATCTGTCAGCATTGCACACCCCCAAGGTAGGCTGGAACAAGCGAAACTACAGCCCCCGATGACGAGACGGCACCCCCCCAGGACCAGAGACCACCACACCGAGAGCCAATGGAGCCAAGATGGCCGAAGCAAGCAGCTCAGTGAGGCACGACGGAGGGAGGAGGCCCATCAGATGGTCGTCATCAGCCACTCCTTGACCATCGATGCCCGGAAGGTGCACGTGGAGGTAGGCATCGAGGATCAACCATGTGAGATGGAGGTGGATTCCGGATCCTACCTCTCCAGGGTTTCCTGGCGCACAATCAAATGCCTGGTGCCTACCATCTGCTGCCACGAGCTGGAAAATCAAAAGCTGACTCTAAAGGACTATCAGGGAAACCGTATCCCTGTAGTCGGGACTGAACATTTCAAAATAACCTTTAAAGGGCATACCAAGGTGCTGCCGCTCACCATCATGGACAGAGACCGCCCAAGCCTGTTGGGGCTACAGTGGTTCACACCATTGGGCATCGAGGTGACGGGCATCCACCACATCAACGAGGCGGACTGGGAAGTGACACTCATCAGGGACTTCCAAGTGGTCTTTGACGACACCCTAGGCAAGTACCGGGGGACCCCAATCTCTTTCAATCTAGACCAGGGGTGTCCAACCTTGGGAACTTTAAGACTTGTGGACTTCAACTCCCAGAATCCCAGAGTTGAAGTCCACAAGTCTTAAAGTTGCCAAGGTTGGACACCCCTGATCTAGATCCAAACATCACCCCAATCCGCCTTAAGCTACGGCGAGTGCCATTCACACTCAAGCCCAAGATCGATGAACAGTTAGATAAGCTCATCGCACAAGGGGTTTTAGAGCCGATTGACCATGCCCAATGGGAGACACCCATAGTCACCCCCATCAAGCCAGATGGGTCGGTAAGAATTTGCAATGACTACAAGGCCACCCTCAACCATGCACTGCAGCAGACTGCCTACCCCATCCCAGTAGTACAGCACCTCCTGCACTCATGGGGGGGAGGCTGGGTCTTTGCAAAGCTCGACCTGGCACAAGTCTACCAACAGCTGCCGGTCGATGCTACTACTGTAGAGGTGCAAACTATTGTAACCCACCGAAGGGCATTCCGATGCAACCGACTCCAATTCAGAGTCAGTGTGGCACCAGGGGTCTTCCAGAGCCTAATGGAAAGACTACTCCAAGGGATCAAAGGGGTGGTGCTCTATTTTGATGACGTCTTGGTGGCAGCTACAAATAAAACGCAATTGGAAACCTGCCTAAGGGAGGTACTACAAAAATTCAATGACTTGGGGCTTAAAGTTAAAAAAGAAAAATGTCAGCTGTACACCAAGAGGGTCGAATTCTTGGGGTATCTCTTAGACAAGCATGGAATCCACCCCACCAAGAAAAAGCTCAGAGCCATTAAAGAAGCCCCTAGACCAAGGAATAAGGCGGAACTGCAGGCTTTTCTTGGACTCATTAATTTTTATAATGTTTTCCTACCCCAAAAGGTGACCGCAGCAGAACCTTTGCATAGGCTGTTGGATAAAACAGCCACCTGGACCTGGGGGAAACGGCAGGAAAACGCTTTCAAACAAACCAAAGACCTACTAACATCAGACGCAGTCCTTATCCAATACAGCGAGACCCTGCCGCTGACTGTGACATGCAATGCATCACCCTTTGGCGTCAGGGCCATCCTCAGCCACAAGCTGCCAGATGGAAAAGAAGCACCCATCGCCTTCTTTTCAAGAACACTATCCAAACCGGAAAGGAACTACAGCCAACTGGACAAAGAGGCCCTAGCAGTCATCTCCGGCATGAAGAGGTTCCACAAGTATCTCTACGGTAGGACCTTTTCAATTATAACTGACCATAAACCATTACTAGGGATCCTGGCAGGGAACAAGGTCACCCCGAACATCCTGTCACCTAGGATGACAAGGTGGTACGAGTTCCTTGCTGTCTACAGCTACCAGCTGACACACTGGCCCGGAAAGAACATCACGCATGCAGACACGTTGAGCTGCTTCCCCCTACCAGACCTGGAGGATGGCCCAGAACCCACAACAACAACCCTGCACATTGAGACATTACCCAACCCACTCCTGACCACGTCAGACATTGCCAGAGAGACTAATAAAGACAAGTGGCTGGCGTGAGTCTTGGGCTGGGTAGAGAAAGGATGGCTGGAAAATGACAGCAACGAACATTTTAAAACTTTCAGGAACCGGCAAACTGAACTCTTCATGCAAAAGGGTTGCATACTTTGGGGGGACAGGGTTGCGATTCCAGAGACTTTGCAAAGAAGGGTATTATCTATGTTGCATGAGGGGCACCCGGGCATGGTCAAAATGAAAGCCCTGGCCAGGAGTTACACCTGGTGGCCAGGGATGGACAAACAGATCGAGACTTGGGTATCCGAATGTAAAAGGTGCCAAGAAACCAGGCCAAGCCCCCCCACCACCCCGATCCTGGAATGGGAAACTCCCAGAGGCCCCTGGTCTAGAATCCACATAGATTTCACCGAGCCTACCAAGGGACACACATTCCTGATTACCATCGATGCTTACTCCAACTGGCTGGAGGTAAGCACCATGAAAACCACAACCACAGAGGCTATCATAAAAAAATTAAACAAACTCTTCACCACGCATGGGCTGCCAGACGTGCTAGTGTCAGACAACGGCCCACAATTTACCGCACTAGCTTTTGAAAAGTTTCTGGCAGAATGGGGCATGCGGCATGCGTTAACAGCGCCCGTTCATCTGGTGGCGAATGGGTGGGCGGAACGCATGGTCTGTTTCACAGAAAACACCATACAGAAAATCAAAACCGGCGACATACAACAGAAAATAAATAAAATGCTTTTAATACAACACATCACACCCAGCACAACCACAAACAAAAGCCCAGCAGAATTACTCATGGGCAGAAAACTAAGATCCCCATTAGACAGACATATAACCCCACATATAACCCTGAGAAACCCCCAGACTCATCAAGCAAATACCGAACATTCAACATAGGAGATACCTTCTACGCCAAGAACTTTACAGGGGACCCACTCTGGGTACTGGCATAAATAACCCAGATAACGGGCCCCCGGTCTTACTGGCTACAGACCACTGATGGACGAAGCTGGAAGCGTCATATAGACCAGCTAAGGAATAGAATAGCCATTGACAGCAAGCAAACACCACAACCAACAAAGAAACCAGAGGGGAGGGGGAAACCTCAAACCATAAGCAAAGAGAAGAAAAGAATCCTAAAGTGCAAACAGAACACCCCCCCAACCAGAACAAACCAACCCCAAACCATAATAAACCATCCTTACTCACCGGTAGATGACGAACCCGTAGCAGACGAACAACTGGGAGCTTCACCTGGAGGGAGCAGCCAAACCAGTTCAACCAGCCGAGAAAGACCAGGCGGGAACAGTGAAATTGGCAGCTCAACCAACCCGGTAGACCAGGAGGGAGCTACCGGAATAGGCCCAGCTCACCTTCCAGGCAGTTCCATCCAGGGAAACAGGAGCAATAAAGAGTCCGTCCGAACTGGTCGAAGACCAAACAGCAACTGAACTGTGCAGGTCAACTAGACAGATACAAAGCCCCACCTACCTGCGCGACTGTGTGACCACGCTCCATTGGGTGAAATCAAGAGAGGAGGGGTGTTCTATACTCCAAACCCTGAATCCTGATTGGTCCACATGGACCACAACCTGATTGGACAACTAAACGGCCGTGATTGGTGCGCTAAGAATCAACCGTGATTGGCCGAGCCAATCGCGGGAGATTCAAAGCCCTGTCATTGGCCGCCGAGCCGCGAGCAATCCCTATATGAAGGGTGGCCGTGGATCGCAGGTCCTGTACAGAACTGTATACTGAAATAAAGAGCTGAATGATCACTTTTGGTCTCGTGTCTCTGTGGGGACCGATCTACCCGATCTAACAAGGAGGGCATTCCAGGGGATTTCTATTACAGAAATAATATTTTTTTACAGTCAAGTTTAGAACGATTTACATTGAGTTTAAAGTGGTTGTTCACAGGTGTATTATTGCGATTAAAACAGAAAAAGTCATTTACAGGTAAAACATTACTATGTATAATTTTGTATGCAATACCTAGGTCTTCCTGTCAAAGTCTATGTTTGCTTTCCTCTTC
Organism: Pseudonaja textilis; assembly: GCF_049901715.1. Taxonomy (NCBI): domain Eukaryota; kingdom Metazoa; phylum Chordata; class Lepidosauria; order Squamata; family Elapidae; genus Pseudonaja; species Pseudonaja textilis. The sequence goes on along the minus strand of NC_141990.1, from coordinate 136,471,740 downwards.
ATGTTAAAAAAGCTTATTTCCCAACTCAAAACCAGACAGAAGCAACCAAAAGGATGGCAAGAAGCTATCGGCAGTCAATCGGTGGTTAAAACTTTGCTGTGTTATCTATTAAGACCCTTCACTGGAAAATTCTTCTCCCCATTCTATCATTAGCATTAGAAGACATATTTCCTTTACAATGTTTAGTTTCAAAGGTGTCCACAAGATTAAAAAGCAGCACCACAACCAATCAACATGCAAGCTCTCTTTCAGGTCTGTGCCACATCGGAAACAGGTTCAGAAAGGGTGGAATATTGCTATCATTTCAGAGTAGGCAGAACAATCGATAAATTATTGGTTTCTAAATTGAATCAATTCCAAAGTAATGTTACTGATATTAAACAAAATAATGGTTCCAGTATGTGTCAGTACAGAGTCTTAATTTGTGGGATGCAAGCAACTTTATTTTGGCTTGCAATTTTGTACCTAGATTAGATCCCAGCTTGGTTTTATTTGTGGTACACACTAACTTAAAATGTACAAGAATTGATTAGTACTATCTTTAAAACCAGCAGAGAGTGCTGCATATGGTTGGTTTAACCCTTTTTTTAAAAAAGCTATAATAATATGTAGTTACATATAATACATAAATCTTGGTATACTGTATATTGTTAATCTATATATGATATGCTATACACTAAATAGATAAATAAGCAAGCAAGCAAACTTTATGTAAAACCAACATCAGTCTTAAGAATCCATTTGCCACCTTCTATATCAGGGGTGGGATTCACATTTTTTAACAACTGGTTCTGTGGGTGTGGCTAAGTTGGTGGGCGTGGCTTGCTGGTTATGTTTATTGATCATTCACATCAAGGCACACATCTCCTCACCTGGCCTCTCATGACTGTGGAGATGCTGCAACAGTCATAAGTGTGAAAAATGGTCATAAGTCACTTTTTTCAGTGCCATTGTAACTTTGAATGGCCACTCCACAAAAGCAAAGTACCAGCAAAAGAGGGAAAAAAAACTCCAGAGAAGTTTCAGAGACAGGAAGTCTAGTCCTACCAAGAATGTAATAAGGGTTAATGGAGAGGCAGTTTCTGTAAGCAACACCAGAATGTTTCCCTCCTGCTTCCCTTACAGGATTAGGCCAGTCATTTCTTCTAACAACTGGTTCTCTGAACTGCTTAGAATGTTAACAACCGGTTCTAGAGAATAGGTACGAACTGGTAGAATCCCACCCCTATCCTATATCCATATCCATCCTGCTATCTCCTCTCTGGTCATGTGAACCATCCAGGAAGGGCTAATAGATCTAACCTATTGGTCTGTCTACTTCTTCAGATTTCCCATGCTCAGGGGTCCCAGATGACCTCAGAAGGTATAACCTCAAAGTAGTCAAGATTGTGAGTGAGGCCCTTTCACCTATGCCCTGGTCATCTACGCTTTTCCTTTCTTTTTCACCAGTATGGCTCCAGACATCAGGCACCTTTTCTTGCAGAGATCTTAATGAAAGAGAATCCCTGTGTTGAATCTTGGAGGAGTGGCCTCTCAGGAACAATTTTGTCAAGCACTTCTATCAGCTCTGTATTGGCTGCACACTGATAGAAACCTCTTCTAGATACCTGAGATATTACCCATAGATCCTTTGAGATGGATCGTCTTGATAGGTCCAACCCCCTTACGAATTTTTGCAACAGAAATCTGTAGCGCTAGGCAAGAATCCTCATCAATCAAAACGCAACTACAAAGTTCTGTAGAACATCAGTGTTGCAACAAATAAACACATAGGATGGATGAGAAAAACCCCTAAAAGAAGTTATCTCTGAAAGCCCTGGAAGGGATATAAAATCTATAATAGGACCAGAAACCAAGTTATTGTTTAGTTAGCATTTTTCAGACTATTAAAGATGTTCCTTAAAAGGTTCACATGCCATGCTCAAAGCCATGATGGAGCTGAGACCCATAAAAATACTTCTTTTAATCTATGTAGTCATATTTCTTGCACTATATTTAAGACCCTAATTATTGATTATGATTACTACTCATCTATCCAAAAACAAAAGAATAACCTAATCCATGTTGCTGAACTTCAATTTCTGGCAGCTGAAGATAAGAGATGCAGAAAGATCTATTTTGTCACAGATTTACCATCCTTGCCTCAATCAATTAAGCTAAGGACTTGTAGTATCTAGGAAAATTCCTTCAAACCTTTAAATATACCCATTGTTTCACTTAATGAATTGTTCATTAAATATTTTATTATTGTTCAACTGAACAATAAGAATAATAAACAAATTACCTTTTGCTAATTGGAACTCATTTGTATTATCCATGGTGTAACTAAATGTAACTAAGGTCCAGATGAATTGAAACCAAGCTTTCTTGGGACTAAAACAACTTTTGATCTCAATAAACAACTTGGATTGTGTTGGCTGTTTCACCCAGCACACACCAAATAAGCTTAGCTTGAAACTAATAGAAATGTAATATAAAAATCAGGAATAACAGATCAAATTTTCTAACAGGATTAGGTTTGCGCTCGACCTAGGACTTTTTAAAATAAGTAAAGACAATTGGAGCACATTAATCTAATTTATTCCTGTCCTGGTGGTGAAGGACTTTAAATAAAAAGAAAAGAAGTGCATAAAAGTAATTCCATTTGTTTAACATGCAGTGCTCCTTAAGATTACAAGACCTAGATGGCAAAATTTTTAAGAAATTCTATCCTTGGAAAAAAGCATCAGCTGTCTTTAAAGATCACTTTACTGATTGCTTGATTGAACTGCTAATGGCAGACTGACATTGTCTATTCAAGTGCTGGCACATAGTGTAGTCTCTCCTACTGCTATTTGTGATGACAAATGTCACTATGGTAAGGAGAGGCTATAGAAAGATATGCTATTTTGGAATATAACTCTTATTGTTAAATCAAGCCAGATCTACTGATGCATTCTCTTCATTGCTAGCATAATGTCTGCCACGGGCTGGCAGAACCATACTAAATCAGAATTGGTTTTCCTAGAGCTTTTTCAGCTTTGGCTTCCAACCCTTCTCTATATTTTTATGATATATAGAGCACAAGGATTCTTCTACTTGCTACTCCCACCAGGGTAAAGTGTGCTAGGGCGCCATGGTGTTGCAATGGTTAGAATGCAGTATTGCAAGCTAACTCTGCCAACTGCCAGCAGTTTGATGTTGACCGGTTCAAGGTTGACTCATCCTTCCATCCTCCCAAGGTTGGTAAAAATGAGGACCCAGATTGTGGGGGGCAATTTGCTGACTCTGTAAACCCCTCAGAGAGCGAGGCAAAGCATTATGAAATGGTATATAAGTCTAAGTGCTATTGCTATTGCTAAAGGTATGTAAGAAACCATCTGTAACAGTGGAGGTATTCAAATTTTTTTACTACCGGTTCTGTGGGCATAGCTTGGTGGGCATAGTGTGGCTTGGTGGGTGTGGCATGGCTTGGTGGCGTGGCAAGGGAAGGATACTACAAAATCCCCATTTCTACCCCACTCCAGTGGAAGGATATTGTAAAACCTCCATTCCCTCCCCACCCCACTAACCTACTTTCCAGCTCCATTCTCCAGTGCAGGGCAACAAAAGAAGACCCAGCCAATCAGCTGGGACTCAGGAGACAGAGAATAGATGGGGCAGGGCCAGTCAGAGGTGGTATTTGCCAGTTCTCTGAACTACTCAAAATTTCCCTACCGGTTCTCCAGAACCTGTCAGAACTGGCTGAATACCACCTCTGATCGGTAACCATAAATTGCTAGGAGCAGAGATCTGATAACCAATTAGGCATGCAAAGTGAATTTTCAATTTTGCCTTTTTTTTCTTTGAGCAGAAAACTTTTATCCTCTACCCAAAACTGTTTCTGAATCTGAGTTTTAAAAATGGGTTGTTTTATGGAGCATAGAGTTGCTATGTTTGAAATACATACGTTATAATTCCTTTTGGGTACCATAGCTAATCACTTAGTTTTCACAGGAGACCAGGTAAACAAACATTCATTGGGTAGAACTGAAAATATAATGGACATAGATTTTTTTAAAAATAATGTTCCCTGACATGTATAAATCTATAAGAGGCGGCTCAGCAATAGTTATAAATTGTAATTCCAAAGTGCTAGGACATGCACCAGAATATTACTTAGATTATTTCTGGTTGTGCCCATTCATGGAATGGAATGAATTAAATTTTCTGTATGCATCATTATTACTTTATCGGCATGATTTTCTGTATTTATAGGAGAGTGGAAATTTACATGATGACTAAAGTATAATTACTGTATAATTACATAAGTCTGGTAATGTTGATGTGTCATCAAATTGATTTGATTCCTAGTGATCTCATAGGTAGATTTTATGCATGAAGATCTCTCCCTAGCATTTTCTTTCAGGTCTCTCAATGTTCATCAATCATCAATGGGTGTAACTGAGTTTATTCATCTTGCTATTGGTCATCCTCCTCTTCTTCTCTTTCCTCCCACCTTTCCCAGCATTAGAGTCTTCTCCAAAGAGCTAGATATTTGCATAATATATCCAAAGTTGGATAATTTCTGCTTGGCCATTTGTGTCTTGAGTAAGGAAATTTGGATTGATTTGTTTGTTGATCCATCAGTTTGTTTTCTTGGCTATCCACAGTGTTCTCAACGGTCTTTTCCAAAGCCAAAGTTCAAAGAAATCAATACTTTTCCTGTCCCGCTTCTTCAAAGTCCAACTTTCACTTCCATATTGACTTGCTCCAACAACTAATAATGTGGATTTCCTCTCCTGGGCTCTTGCCACCTTCTTTCACCTTTTTACATTCTGTCTTTCTTTGTGCCAATATTTTATCGACCACCAGATATTCTCTCTCTAATCAATACTGACTTCATGCAATTTTCTAGGCAGGTGTAAGGAAGTAGTTTGCTTTTGTCTTCTTCCAGAATTTTTTTTCCTGAGAGCCCAGACTAGACTGTACTCCTGGTATTCCCTTGTGCTCTCCCTATCAGTTCCAGTTCTCCATAGCTTCCAAGCCCAGACAAGATTAGCAAGGCTCTGCCACAGCAGAAATTATCTAGAACATATCATTGGACAATACACTCCCCATGTATTGAAATAAGTATGCACTTCCTTCTGGAATGGGCAAGAGAGGGTGGGGGACAACTATTCCAATTAGACTGTGCATACTGCTGTACAGATGACTAAGAGATCGCTCAGCCATAAACAAGGAGAGATTTGTTCTACAACTGTGAAACTGTTCTTGGAGCATGCAGTCAAATTATCAGCAGCTGGTGGCCTTGCTCCTGGGTCTCCTGCTCTGGGACATCCTGGAGCATGGTTTGAGTGGGTCAGGTTTGCTCAACTATCCTCATTTGGATTTTTATGCAATGAAATATTGATTTATTCATTTAATTATGTTTTAATTGCTCTGCTGCTTTATGTATTTATGTTTTATGTGGCTGCCTTGGTTAGGAGTTTAGGATAATAGCTGGTCTCTTATTGAAGGGGCATGTGAGGCAGAAAAGGGGTGGCATTTTTGTATTCGTTGAAATCACGGTTCTGTTTTATATACATTTAAATCTGTTTTCTCCCTCAGGTGTCTTCTTCTTCCTGTATGATGAGATCAGAAGGACCCATCCATTTCCATTTCCAACTCAGCACAGATAGCGGCTTGATCCAAATTAGAAGCTTTGCTTAATATTAATAGCATTCTTTAATTGTGGTCATTAATGAGGATTCTGTGTGAACTGAAAATAGTTGCCTTCATCTTTCAGTGACAAAGAAATAAAAAATATGTGGATGAAAATATGACAATGTTTTTTTTCAAGATGGACATGTCTTGATACTAAAATATACAAAAAAAAAAAGTAAAAAAGAAAGTTGTTTATAAAGCCTGCTCAAAACAAACTCTTACTAAACTCTTAAAATTTTATTTATGTTTGCAGTAATTCTTCTAAATCAGGAGTGTCAAGCTGCCGCCCACGGGCCAGATGTGCCATGCCCAGGCCACACCCACCCCAGCTCCACGAAGGGGAAAATGTCACAATACATCACATGATACCGTGAGTTTGACACCCATGTTCTAAATAGATGTTCGCTCTGGAACAACAAATTTCCTGCTATTTACAAATAAGTATTATAACTAAGTTAGTTGAGTTAACACCAACTTCAAGCTCTCAACTGATCATGCAATTCTCTAAGTGACATTGGCCCATTCCCATTTTCTTAACGCAATTTACCTCACAGGATTATTGCTCTCGGGACAAAATGGAGGGTGTCTCCCATATATGATAACTTAAGCTTTCAAGTCTCAGCAGCAGGAAATATATCAATGTATGTCTGGGTGAGGAGATCTGTTTATCTTCCTATCTGGAGAAGGGTCTAATTCAAGGTAGGGTAGAAGAAGGAAAAAGAAGAGGATGAGCAACAACTAGTTACAATAGGTGTATTTCAAAAATCAGATTAGGGATACCTTGCCAGGGAGAAAAATGTCTCCCATACCAGTACATGCAAACTCACCATATAGGTAGATATTTGAAGAGTGCAAATACTTTTTAAAAATGGTAGAATGGCAACAGAAATAGAACTAGACAAATTTCAGAGAAGTGAAGACAAGTGCTAAGGAAAGAGACTGAAGAAGCTGGATATGTTTAAAGAATATTGAGGGCAGTGGTAGGATTCAATTTTTTTTACTACCGATTCTGTGGGCGTGGCTTGGTGGGTGTGGCAAGGGAAGGATATTGTAAAATCTCCAGTCAGAGGTGATATTGGCCGGTTCTCTGAACTACTCAAAATTTCCGCTACTGGTTTTCCAGAACTGATCAGAACCTGCTGAATACCACCTCTGATTGAGGAGTGATATGATAGTTGTTTTCAAATACCTGAAAGGATGTCATCCAGAAGAAACCAAGATTTGCTTTGTATTATTCCAGAATGAAAGAGAATGACTAATGGATTCAAATTACAGGAAGGCCAATTTCAATTCAATGTTAGAAAAAACTTCCTATTAGTAAGAATGTATGGTTCAGGAGAAGAATCAATTACCAGACAGCTGGTAAACTCCACTTTATTGGATGTGCTTAAGGAGAGTCCAGAAAGTCATCTGTATGGGATACTTTCATTTGGATTCCTGCATTAAAAAGGTGATGGATGGACTCAGTTGTTCAAATGTCTCCTTTCAATTATGTGATTCTAACTACTGAGGAAATAAAACATCCAGTCTTTCTTGCCACGAGTTGGGATGTATAACTGCCCTGTTTAGTCCCCAATATTTTCTTTGTATATTTTCTTCTGTTTTTTTTTCTTTCTTTTTCTTATTGGTCACAAGAATTTTGCTTTTTTCACTACGATGATCACTCACCCAACTTCTCTTTTCTTCAGTGATTTTTAATACATGCAGAAAATGGAAAACTTTTTTTTCTTTTTGGTAGCATAGTGCAAGCGTCAAGTTGAATGGAAAAATACATAATTCCTGCTTAGAGCTAGGAACATATGGTGAATATTTTAGATGCTGCTAAGAAAGCATTTTCTGAAAATATAGCATCATCTTTGAAATTTCTACTGCTAATGCCTATGCTTCCAAAACCTCAAGGAGATGACTCAATAGCCATTGATACTACTTCGTTATTGAGGGTCACTCCATCTAGCTTTTGGTTAGCCTCTGTAAGGACACTGGCATTCTCTTAATTCAGGGAATTCACAGGTATAAAACACTTGGTCCCAAATATTAATTGAATGGGATTGATAGAAACCTGAATAGCTGACGAATGTGTGTGACTTTACATGCTTCCACTCATGATTTTCATTTTAGAGATGCTAAATCTGAACTTTTATTGTATTAGCCAGCTGAAGCTGCTGTTTCCTTGAGAATGACAAGTATTGTCATACAGTTCAAGATATAAAAGTGGCTGTGGATCCTAGCAATTTCAGCTAGCACTGCAACTGGTAAGGGCTGCTGAGAATTGCAATTCATCGGGATGGTAAAATGAATCCCAAACATAGAAACTGCTGTGATTTTGTTAACAGCAATTACATACTTCAAATACATTTCATGTTTTTATTCAGACTGTAATCAGTTTCACCTATGTTCAGTCAATATACAGGACTTATCGTAGAACATTTTGCCAGTAATTTATTCTAACACCATGTCATGTTTTTATTCTATCCACAATCCTCAGGAATTCATTTTTTTATTACTATTCTGGAAAGTCATCACAGCTTACATACATGTGTGTGTGTGTGTGTGTGTGTGTGTTGTATTAGGTTGTGCTGACACAATGGTAGAATAGATAAACAGATAAATCCATTTTTATTGTACCCACTAGTACGTTAAGAAAATACATTTTTTTGCTGAATGTGGATGAACTTTTCCAGCATTTTGTGAACTGCAACTTTTATCTCCCAAGATGATCTTTACCACAAGAAAATGTTTTGCAATTGCCTGCATTTGTTTATTAAATTATGTCACAGCCTTTCCTTTTCCTTTAAATGAAAGAAAAGTAATCATTTCCAGTAGAGGCATGCAGTTCCAGCTATACTTGTTTTGATCTCATTTGGTAAGGTCACTCAGGTCAGATTAATGCATTTCCCGGTTTTCCATTACATCGTCCAGGAACAGCATTTGGTTGGTATCAGCCACATGTGCTCTGGATTTTATATAGATCAGGATCCATATCTCCAGATGCTTTGTGTACTGTCATTATTCTATTCTTCTTTAAATTTACTGTAACATGATGTTCTTTTCATTATCCTATGAACTTGATCCTTTTAAACTACCCGGAAGCAGTTTTAGTGCTGCTAGTCATGCTATTATATTCTTGCACGTTGGTTACTGTTGCTGCCTTTAGATATTCATCTTGCAATGCTCAGCTGTAAGCCACCTTTGACTTGTACCTACATCGAAGCATCAGAAATCGATAATGAAATAAGTACATAATAAACTTCCAGCACTTATCTTGTACATTGCTGTAATAGACAAGGGAGTCACAATTGGACTGCCATTGGATAAGTAAATTATTGAAGATCTGCAGACAAGACAGCTGATGTATTTTATTGATTGATTGATATCCCACCTTTATATTTATAGAAAATAACTTGAGGTGGCAAGCATACCTAATATTCCTTCCTTCTGTTTTCTCCATAACAGAAACCTTGTGAGGTGGGTTAGCTGGCTGAGGAATTCTGGGAGTTGAAGTCCACAAGTTTTAAAGTTGCCAAGGTTGGAGACCCCTGGGTTAGACTAAGAGAGAGTGACTGGCCCTATTCTGTTCCACCATTTACTACTGTTATTAGTATATATGTTACAATTTCATTTTTTTCTTTTTTTCCTCTGTAAATGATATGCCCTGACAATACACTGTATTCAAAATGTTTATGAATAATAATAATATTAAGAAAAATTTAAAAAAGAGTGACTGGCCCCAGGTCCCTCAGCCAGCTTTTCTGCCTAAGGCAGGATTAGAACTCATTACTCCCTGGCTTCTATCCCGGTGCCTTAACCTAGTGGTTCCCAACATTTTGGCTCCATGAACTCGAGGTGGGTGATGGCGGCAATGGTTTTGTTCACACAAACTAGATACTGTGTATGCACAAATGAACATTTGCATGCTCGCCTGCTGCTTGCATGGCCTGGTTTCCAACAGACCGTGGACCAGTACTGGTCCATGGAACAGAGATTGGGGACCCCTGCCTTAACCCCTAGAGCAGTGATGACGAACCTATGACATGCTTGTCAAAGGTAACATGGTACAATGTTTTGAGTGACATGCCACTGTTCACCAACACCCAGCAACTATTCTCAAAAGCACACCCCATTCTTGTGAAATTTTTGGTGGCTGCAGAAGCCAGATAAGAATTTGTTGTGGCCAGAGATCTTTTTATTGGGAATCATACCAGAAATATACAATAAAGAGCTGAAATATTTGATTGTAAATGTTTTAACAGCGGCTAGAATTGTATTTGCTAAGAACTGGAAAAATGAAAAGGAAGGAGGAAGTTATTAAGAAAATTATGGACTGTGCTGAAATGAGTAAATTGACATTTGAAATTAGAAAGCAAGAAGATAAACAATTTATATGATATGGGATTTGTTTTATCAATGGTTGTACAAAAAGACATGATAATGCAATAGATTAGATAATTTTGTAATAGATTGATATAAAATATAATATAGACATATATAACCATTGGATGAAAGTACAGTATAAACTTCAAAATAAAATTTGGAATATCTCGTATAAAATGATGGAATAAATAGCTTAGTCATGGATGATTGATAACTGATCAATATATAAGCATATGTTAGTTTGACAATGTGAAAATTTATATAGGCTGTGAGTAATGACTACAAAAGGATAGCACAAAAAATTTGTAGCCAACTGACACACTGTATGTATATAAAATGGAAGATGTTTTTATGTTTTGTTTGTATATGTTTGTCTTAAAAAATAAAAACTTTTATTAAAAAAAAAGAATTTGTTTTGGTGTCGCGCAAACTTTGGAGCCTCTGAACATTTTTTGAGAACAGGGTGTGCTTTTGAGTGATTGGTTTTGAGGTTGTGGAGGCCACAGAAACAGGTTCTTTGAAGCCTTTTCAAGAACGAAGGCTGCATGTGACCTGGAGCAGCCCAAGGTGGACCTCAGAGCCTGTCAACAGAAAGAGAACGGTGCTGGAAAGTGAACAATGCATGGCAGATCCTGAGGAGCCCAACAATTTCTTGTCCTTTTCTCTTTTGCCAGTTGCTGTTTATGGCAAGAAAAAAAAAAGGGGGGCTTTACTTCTGCAGCTTTTCCAGTAAGAAGTATATAATAAAGACACATTTTCAGTTCAAATTACTGAGCTGCTTCAAAGAAAGAATGGAGTTTGCATTTAGGTTTCCCTGTGAACATGCACTGCATTAAAAGGAGTCTGCAAGATGTTTTTAAAAAACACAATGGCTACATAAGAGGACTTTTGGACATTGAACACCTCATGCTGTTATGCTGCTTGCTTCATGATGTCATTTTCCATTTCCATTGATATATACTGCTGTGCCAGAATGGTTTTTTTCTTCATCCTGATTGGTTGGGAGTCTTGGTCTGTGTTTATTGGTCTCGGAGTTTGCTGTGTTCTGCTTGATTGGTGCTTCTAATATCTTCTGTCTGTTTTGTAATGGCTTTTTAGTCTTGATTGGCTGGCAACATTGTATTTCCTGTATTGGAAGCTTTTAGTGTGGCTTGGCTTCCGGTAAATGATGGGTGACAGTGGTGATCCCATAGGGGCTCCTTCAATTTGCTTGTATCTTTGTCCTTTGTATATGAAATATGTGTTGGTTAAGCAACTGCTAGTTCCATGAGGTGTTTAGCTGGTTGGTATTTATTTTTGATGATTTCAAGAGTTTCTTTTATCGGGACTTGAGTGAATAGTGAAACCACATCGAAACTTACAAGCAGATATTTTTGTTCCACGTGTAGATCTTTGATCATTTCCAAGAGGTGGTATGACTTTTGTACATGTGAAGCTGCTGCTTCGGCATGGGACTGTAGCTGCTTTGCTAGGTATTTGGCCAGGTTTTGTAGTGGTGCTCCTCTGGAGCTGACTATGGGTCTGAGAGACAAAATCCACCTTCTATTTTGGGACAAGATAAAACAACTTACAACTTGGAGAACTGAAACTGAAACCACTTACAAAAATGACAAACTCCGGAAGAAACTACAGAAATTAGAACATGACAAGAAAGCCCCCAACAACTCACAACACCTGAAACAATTAGTATACAACATTTCCAACAGAGAACTCACCAAATAGAAACAGATGTCCTAACCAAAGGATTCAATTATGCTATAGCACCCAGAAAAATCCCCACAGAATCCATCATATGCGGAGTGGAATCCAGCCTAACTAAATTAAATACAGATGAAGCTGATAGAATAAGACAACAAGTCACTAACATCCTATGCACAAGCAAACCACACAAAAGCAACTTACACAAAGAGGAACTAAAAGCCCTGCAAGCCCCAAGGAATGACAGCAGCATAATCATACTTCCAGCAGATAAAGGTAATGCCACAGTAGTAATAGATAGAAAAGACTATGAAACAAAATTGACAGACCTACTCCAAGACTCCACATACAAACCCATAAACATGGACCCAACCACATATCTGGAAAAAATAACCAAGAAGAAAATCATAACCAGCAACATGAGAAATCCCAAGAGAAAAATCTTCCAGATCTCCAAACTATATGGCCTCCCAAAAATACACAGAGAAGGCATACCTCTCAACCTATAGTCAGCTCCAGAGGAGCACCACTACAAAATCTAGCGAAACACTTAGGAAAGCAGCTACAGCCCCATGCTGAAGCAGCAGCTTCACATGTACAAAACTCATACCACCTCTTGGAAATGATCAAAGATCTACACATGGAACAAGAAGATCTGCTTGTAAGTTTCGACGTGGTTTCACTATTCACTCAAGTCCCGATAAAAGAAACCCTCGAAATCATCAAAAAGAAATACCAACCAGCTAAACACCTCATGGAACTAGCAGAACACTGCTTAACCAACACATATTTCATATACAAAGGACAAAGATACAAGCAAATTGAAGGAGCCCCTATGGGATCACCACTGTCACTCGTCATTGCAAACCTGTTCATGGAAGAATTTGAATCCAGAGCCCTAGCCAATGCCACCCACAAACCCAAACTATGGTTAAGATACATCGAATACACATTTGTGATTTGGCCCTATGGAAAAGAAAACCTAAACAATTTCCTAACACACCTAAACAGCACACACCCCAAAATCAAATTCACCATGGAAATGGAAACAAACAAACAACTACCATTCCTAGATTTACTGATCTACAAAAAAACATATGGCATACTAGGACATATCATATACCAGAAGAAAACACACACCAACTGCTACCTCAACGCCCAATCCCACCACCACCCAGCACAGATAAACTACGTGGCCAAAACACTAATCGCCAGAACCAAACACCTGGCAGACAAGACACACATAAAGACTGAACTATGCACCCTGACTAAAGTACTGACAGCCAATGGCTTCCACAAAAGCAAAATCACAGGCCTGATCCACAAAAACACACTGAGACATAATGGAGACCTAGAAGAAGAACAGACCTATGGAAGAGCTGTCCTGCCCTACATAAGAGGTACTACAGACAAAATCAGTAAGATATTACACAGGCATCACATCAAGACTGCCTTCAAAACAGACAGAAAAATAGCAGCCATCCTAAGAAACCCCAAAGATAAAATTGACCTGGAAAACCAAGGCATATATGAAGTCCCCTGCACATCATGCCCTGCCACATACATTGGACAGACCAATAGAAGAATAAGTACCCACCTGGATGAACACAAAAATGCACGAAAAAAAGTTGGAACACACTTCCTCACTAGTCCCAGCACATGAAATCCACAGGTCATAGCATCGACTTCAATGGCACCAAAACCCTAGCCACTATAGAAAACCCCAGCTACAGAATTATCAGAGAAGCCATAGAGATTGAAAAAAGACCAGAAAGCATAAATAGAAGAGATGACTCCACCAGACTGTCAATTACCTGGAAGCCTGCACTCACAAACAAAAAAATCTTCACACCACAAGCCAGGCAAACACCTGGGCACAAACAGACCCCCCTCCCCCCCGATATCTCCAGCTCAAACACACCCCAACCAGGCACCCAGATGAAACCTAGCTTCCTAATAAATGATAGCCGTCCATTTACTCGGAGCCAAGCCGCACTAAAAGCCTCCAATACAGGAAACACAATGTTGCCAGCCAATCAAGACTAAAAAGCCATTACAAAACAGACAAAAGATATTAGAAACACCAATCAAGCAGAACACAGCAAACTCCAAGACCAATAAACACAAACCAAGATTCCCAAACAATCAGGATGAAGAAAAAACCATTCTGGCACAGCAGTAGGCTAGCCCCAAATTTAAAACTGAAACAACTGTAAAAGTCTGACTCGCAGACGAACACAATACAGAAGCCTCATATCCGAACAAAGCTGAATACCATATATATATCCCAGTTATGATCTTTCCTTGAGCTGTGCACTGAGGAATCTTTGTTCTCAAGAAGCATCACAAAACACTAGTAGAAAATATTCTTCCTGGAACCCACTACTCTCTGGAGATAACATCTTGAGCCGAATTCCAGAGGCCAAACAGAAACAATATTGTTGCCAATTATTTGTAGCCATGAGTTTTCTTTCTCCTTCTGCATCCCTATTTTGCACAATTAACCATAAATAATTCATCAATGATCACCTGGAAGGTTTTTTTTTTTCATTTTACTTTTTGAGCGGTCAGAAAGAGAGGAGAGAACAAGGTCAAATAATTTCTGCCTTAATAAGCCAACCCTCCTGACAACCAAACTGGCATGGTAATAAACCTCAGTTTGCTTGACCAATAAACACAGGTTATTTGAGGTTGCCTAAACCTGCACATTTGTGAAATGCCCCATAACACAAAAGATATAGATCTCATCCCTGAGTTCAAAAATGAGGCAGTCCTTGTGGTAAGGCAACTAAATCCACAATTTGAGAATAATTGGATCATTTCAGAGTTGGGAGAGCTAGTCTGAAGTCCCCGCATAGCCACAAACATTACTGATGGACTTTAACTTGACCACCTTACGAGTTGGAGCCAAATTCAGTCATGTTCCATAGAACCAAGCTGCTAGGAATTGGAATTCAGCTATTTCTAGATTAGGAAAATATTTTGCTTTGGAATTTCCATGCATTTTCTATATCCCTGACTGCATTTATGTAAAACCCTGTCACTCAACAGATGCTAGACTTACTTTGCTACAAAAACGCAAGAAGAGAATGTCTTTTTGGAGGAAAACCCAAAATCTAATTTAATCCAGAATGTCTCCTTCAACACAACCTTGAAATATTTCAAGCAACAGAAAAACATCTTTAAGATCACATAAACTACCTTTCCTTCATCACTGGTATCTAGACTCAGGCTGCATATACTGAAGATTAGGCAGTGCCTTTCCAGGTCAAAGGTTGTGACTTCTATCCAAGCCTGACCCTAACTCTGAAATGAAGTCCTGATGACAAGAACTTCTCATAACTGGTGACAGCCTAAATTTCCAATTTAAGAAGTCTTCCATTATTGGGTGATGCTTCTGATATGCTTTTTAGCCTCCAACTTAATATACCAATGAAGAGGATGCCGCCACCTCACCCTTTCTATTATTAATTGGTTCCACTGGCTTTTGCAGTTAGGATTTTTTCCCCCTAACATTCAATTAAAACCTGTCTTCCTTTTAGTTAAATCCATTATTCCATGTGGAATAAGACAAAGCAAAGTTTGACCTTCTTTTTTGTGGACATCCACATACATGACATCCTTTCAGGTATTTGAAGAATGCCTTTGTTTCTTCAAAGTTAAACATACCCACTTTCTTCAATCTTAGGTCTAAGTTTCTAGATATCATTGTCTCCCTTCTTTGCTACTCTTCCAATTCCACTGTTGTTGTTTTTTTAAACTGTAGGGCTGAAAACAAAACATAATACTCAACTGAGGAGGAACAATTATTTCCATGATATGGAAATTCTGCCGATGCAGCCTCAAATTATATTTGCCTTTTTTTGCTGCCATAATATGCTGCTGGTTCATATTCTGATTGATATTCTTTGCTTCACTAACATAAGAAGATGAATGAGAAGAAGGGGTGAGAAGAGCAGAATATATAAACATAAGATGTGGGACTAAGGTATCTGTCCTGTAAATGGTTTCAAGCTCCCATCCATTCACACAATCACTTCCAATTATGCAAAATAATAAAAAATAAATACAATTTCATTTCAAAGCTTCTTGATTACAAATTTGAAAGTTATACAAGCACATCAATGTGGCAAAACCAGCAAGCCCTTTAAGATTAAAAGACATATTTTCATTGATTCTGTCAAATCCAAATAAATTATTTAGGAAACACATTTATTTGCCATGCTGTAGCCCCGCTCATTTTTTAAAAAATTACAAATTGAAAATATCCACATAATTGGTTATTTGTCGAGAGAAAAATAACCCTGATCATTCACAATTAAAGCGCGATAATTTTGCTATATTTATTCCTATTTAGCCATCTATGCTAATAAGTACTCAAATCTGTCAATGTCATAATTAGTATAAATCAGATCATTCCATGAAGGTTTTCTGAGAGGACATATAATTATTTTTGTATTCAATCATGTTTGTTAAATGACCTGAACATTCAAGTTCTTTGAATATTTTATCTTTGGAATATATGACTATATAACATTATTTTGGGCAGATGGGCAAAAAATTCCCTAATCCTTTTATACTAAAGTACGTGTTTGCTTGCTTCAGGAAGAAAAATAGCAGTAACAACAAAAAAATCAATTCACACTTATAATGAGCAGCGTTATGAAAATTAGAAAACATAATTGGATAAAATTAAGCATTTTTTACTTTTGAGTGGGAGAAAGTTAAGCATCTAATAAGAAATTTGGCAAACCATTTCCTAACTTTGGCTCAACCTTATTGCTGCAATTAAAAAAAAACAACTTTTAAAAATTCCTATTTATAATATTTGTAAATCGGCACCCACACACTCACTCACTCTCTCTCTCACACACACACAAACATGCCCAGAGTAAGCCCACACAATGCCACATTAATTCTGTAACAAAATAATTGACAACGTTTGTAGCAGGGAGAGCAAAGGGGCTCTAGGCCTTTCACAAAGTCCACATATTGTCTGGGTAAGAAACTAAGAGAAAATTGAGATGACCTCTCTGCCTCTGTCCATTAGGGTCCGTTTGATCGTCATTGTCGCCAGGAAAAATAATTGCTTCCCCAGAATTCTCAAGTGAAATTATTGGTGTTGGATTAAGGTTAGAAGAAGGTCTCACTTGCTCCTTGCCCAATAATATCTGACCTTCCGTATCCAAGAGGAGGGGAGGCAAATTATCCATTCTTTGGCCAGGGGGGAGAGAGAGAGAGGAGGGGACTCTATCTGCAGCAGGAAACTGTCAAAGAACCTGGGAACCCTGCCCGCCCGCCCGCATTTTTGTTTCAGCTCTGCTGGTCAGAAGATTGAAAGCCCGGCTCTACCTACAGGGGTTCTGTGCTGAGGCCTCACAGGGCCATTCTAATCCACCCTCACCTCCTTTAGAATGACAGGGCAAAAAACAAAGCTTAGGGCCTTCCTATGGCTTAGCATTCCTACGAAACAACAACCAGGAGGGGGAAAAATCCCTACCATAATTCTCTTTCTCCCTGCCCCTCCTTCCTACCCCCAACATCCTTGTTGTTCTGTTAACCCCTTTGGAAGTCATTACAATTTTTCTTCTAGAAATTAAAAAGGAATTTAAGGAATTAAAGAAGGGGGAAAAAAGTGCAGATGTGCTGGCGATAGGGAAGATGGTAGGTGATGATAAGGATTTTGCTTTGATAGGCTTCATCCTTAGCTGCCACAAAGCAGAATACCTTTGGGTTGTTCCCCAAATATTTTTTTAAAAAATTTAATCATCCATGCTATTTCTTTAAAAAGAATAGTTTCTCTCAGTTTCACACTGTCTAGGAATTACATGTATTTATTTGCTGGAGTTATATCCCTTGTTTCCTCCCAGAGTGCAGATAGCATATCTTTATTTACATTTTTTAAAATCTCACCTTATTATTTTTATAAATAATTCAAAGTGGCAAATATAACTAATACTTCCTTTGTTCCCCTATTTGCCACACAGCGGTCCTGTGAGGTGGGCTGGACTGAGAGAAACTGACTGGCCCAAGGTCACCCATCTGGCTGTCATGTCTAAAGCAGGACTAGAATTGATGGTCAGCCTGTTTCTAGCTTGGTGCCTTAACCATTAGACCAAATCGAACATTGAATTTTTTTCCCCAATTTTATCATAGCAACAATCCTAGGAGGTAGGTTGGACTGAAAGACAATAGCTGCTTCTGTGAGTGAGAAAGGGCTTGAAACTGGATGTCTTCAAGGCTAGTATCCCACCCACCCCGCTTAACCAGAACAGCATACTTGCATATAAATAAACCTCCAAACACTTTAGTTCAAATCCTAATGGCCATACATCTTTAAAAATGTGGTTTGAAAGTATTCTTTATTTGAAAGCCTATCAAAACTAAATTTAGTTTGTGGATCACTTCTTTATCCTGGGCGTCTCCACTGCTTGAAGTACCTCTCTGAAGGACAAACATACCTCCAAAACTGAATACATTTATTTGCCTTACCTTATTTGTCACTGTAATGTCTCCAATCCACAATTGCCCATTGTCCCAGTATGTATGTATGTATGTATGTATGTATGTATGTATGTATGTATGTATGTACTTATTTACTTAGTTGTCTATTTATTTATATCCTGCCTTCGTTGTTTTCTACAGGCATGAAAGCTAGTTGGGTGAGCCTTGGCCAGTCACTCTCTCAGCCCAATTCACCTCATAGGGTGGTTGTTGTGGGGAAAAATATGAGGAGGGAGGAGGATTAGTTATTAGTTTGCTGCCTTGAGTTACTTATAAAAATAATAAATGTGGTATAAAAAAAGGAAAACATTTTATCCCACATTTCACCAATTACATCTGATCAATACATATGTTCTTTTCTTCTAAAAATCTGTAGAGAGATTTTCAGTCATGCAGGTCATGGTTGTCTCAAAGGATTTTCTTGTTTTTTTCTCTGAAGATGTTGCACTTCTTATCCAAGAAGCTTCTTCAGCCCTGACTGAAAAAACAGAAAGTCCAGTTGCCTCCTGAAAAAAAAAACCACCTTTGGGACAACTATTACCTGGATGACCGAGAATCTCTACATTATGTTAAAGGAGAATCTCTACAGACTATACAATTTGGGATGAACACCCTTTGAATGGTGTGGGAGTAGGAATGGATTTCCAGAGAAAAAGTGCAGACTACAGGAATCGGAAGCACTACTCAGGTGGCCCCGAGGACACAGATAACGCTCCAAGTGCTTCATCGATCCTCTAAAAGGATGCAAATGTCCAGCTGTCTGCAAGGAACATAAATCCTTCCATTCCCCACCATCCAGTCAGAGCTGAAAAAGCTTCTTGGATGAGAAGTAAAACATCTTCAAAGAAAGAAAAAAACAAGAAAGTCCAGTTGCCTCCCGAAAAAAGCACCTTTGGGACTCTTTTCTTCTCTTTACAAGAATGCCATAGAATGCTTTCCCCCAACCTGGCAGCTCCACGTGTGTTTGAGACCAACTATGGCAATTTTTTTTGAAGAATTCCTGGAGTGCAACCAGTTGGGAAAAACGAAGAAAGATGTGATGAGTAGCTGAAGACAGGAATGGTGACAAGGAGGCCAAAACTAGAAGTCCCTTCAACAGGTCCCATAAGAGAACTTCTGACGATGTGATCTAGTCCAAAAAGGATGATGATGTCATTAATAAATATTTATTGTGCTTAGGATTGTGCTGACAAAAGTATAAGAAACCACAGTTACAGATGAGCAGATGTTTGAACTTGTTTATACCTTTATCCAGTTTGCATTCTATCCATTTATATCCACAACAGTTATGTTTTAAATTAGTAGTAATACAAATATTGCTCATTCCCAATATCTAAAAAAATAATTCTGACCTCTAATATGAATCTTCCGCATGCATGTTTTCATGTGTTCTCACCTAGCTATATTTCTCATGTAGATAGGAAAATGGAGGGTTTAGGACTTGTGCTACCAAAAAAATCCTGCTTATCCACAGTAAATGTATACAAATGCATACCTACATGCATTAGCATTTAAGTACACTGTTGCTGAAATGATTAAATGCACATTATGACATCGTAACACATAATATGGACACAAAGGTACATATGGACTAGAGATTGCTTTACAATGGAAAAGTCATTACATCCCCCTTCTTGCTTCTCCCTTCCCAATGCCTATGCTTAATTCTCACAGGAATATATAAATTGCCAAATTCTCTTAATTTGGACAAGGGCATGGCAAACTCAGAATTCTTACAGGCCAAATCTAAATCCATGAATCATTATCAATCTCAGCTGTGGTGCTGGACAAAACTAAGCATTGGAAACAATCAAAGGTTTAAGGGACAATCAAAGGTCTAAGGGATAATTATTTCTACAATTATGTTAAAGGACATTTTTTTCTTGTCAATGTGTTGGATTGGAAAGGTCTTCTCCCTTCAGTTACTAACAGCATAACATGTGTACTTGGATCAGTGAACTCTTAAGTGAAAGAAGCCAATCTTGTTCCAAGAAATCTGATCCTTTTGGTCTGATTAGGAATAATTTCCTGCTCATAAGGTAGTGAACAAAAGACTCTTTCAGCTAGAAATTTAGTCAACAAAAGAAGAAAAGAGGTTTTGATGACTAGTTCTCCTATCTGGTTTTTTTTTTCTTTGGGGGAACTGAAGAAAAAGTGAAGCAAATTCTCAATTCTATAGAGAAGACACAATTTTTATAAATGGCATGACATCACAGGGGTGCATACAATATCCCTATAGCTGCTTTCTACTTCATATACTGGTGCAAAATGGGAAGAACATGGGCTGTGCACACTTCAAAAATGATTAGGAAGAAATGTTTCAGAACTTACTCACGCTACCTCCCTGCTATCCATTACAGAAATCTAACCTTTTGAGGATTCCATGCAAACTTGGAAAAGATGTGTGCCTTAAATTGAATAAGGGGATTCCTGGATTATTATTGGTTGAATTATCTGAATTATTGATTATATACATCTTGAATAAATTCAGTTTTAAAACAATATCTTGCCACAATCATGAAAGAGACAGAGATCATATTATGCCAAATTGCTAAAGACTCTTCAAAAAAAAAAAAAAACTGGAGCAACATCAGTAGAAAATCAGATTTAGTTGGTTGCACCTATAATCCACCTTCTAGACTCAGCTATCACTGTTCAGTACCATGGTTTAGATTTGGGCCTTAAGAGTGGTAAAGATTTTCTAATTAGGAGCAAGTTATTTTATTAATGAAGTAAATTCAGCATTTTTCACATAACTAAAATAAGGTTGTAACGTTGCAAAAAAAATTACAGAGGGTCAACCTCAGGAGAAAAGATGTACCACATTTTTGGCCTTTATTGCCATAAAAGATTGGCCTGCAAAGTTAAACATTTTTTTTAAACAAGACCTAAGTGAATTGTGGTGGGTTCACTATTTAGGCTGTGCTTGTTATAATGTGGACTCCTTTGTGGCTAATGGAGCAGAAAGAAGGAAAGGAAAGTTGGAAGCAGCTTTTGAAAATTCTTTTTTTTTCTGCTGCAACTATTTTATTTCACAAAAAGATGTCTGCTGATTGACTAACAGCAATGTTGCAAATTTCTCTTTGCAAATTGCAGAACGATGGGGCTCTGAAAAGATGAATCCCAACACGTGTAGTTTATACCAGAAGCTGTAAATGTTGTGTTTTCAAAGCCAGAGAAGACCCTTTTGAAGTGTTGCTTGTGAATGGCCTACCCAGATATTTCAATTTCCACCATCCCACATCATTGGTCCTGCTAGCTATGAAAGATGTAGTTCAAAGCATTTGGAGGGCCACATTTTGGTCACCTTGCTTTAATATCCCTTTAAAAAAAAATAAAAATGCAAGATTATGTTTATGCCGGGATCCAACTCTGGCCGCTATGCAACACCATCTGTGTACCAATTTTAAAATGAAAACAAAACTTATGTTCCTGCCCTCTCCTAGAAAACAGGTTTTTCTTTTCCCTCTCAATTCATAGATGCCTACCTGGATCAACATGTTCCAGTGGGGTTTTCAGCCTGCCTGCCATGCCCTTCTTCTTCCAGCTGTTTTTTCATTGGTTCAGCCCAGCCTGGAGAAAAACTTACAGGCTCTGCACCAAGAACAAAGACTGCATAATTTGGGCAATCATTAACAAGAAGAGGAAGATGTGATAGCAAGGGCAAGACCATCAGCCCAAAAGCCCCATGATGCTCACAATGGTTTCTAACCTGCAGTTGTCCCCTGCTATTATAAATGAAGGAGGCAGATCCATGGATAAATGAACAGTGGTGGTGCAGTGGTTAGAGTGCAGTATTGCAGTCTAACTCTGCCCAGAGTCAGGAGTTTGATCCTGACTGGCTTAAGGTTGACTCAGCCTTCCATCCTTCCGAGATGGGAGAACAATACACTGACTCTGTAAACCACTTAGAGAAGGCTGTAAAGCAATCTGAAGTGGTATATAAGTCTAAGTGCTATTGCCAGTGCTAAGTAATGCATCTTCAGTATGGAAAGGATAAGGAGGACAAAGTAGGGAATCCTATGGCAGTTGTTACAGTGGCATTGAGGTTATTATTTGATTTATATCAAGCCCTTCTATTTGAGTGAGTACTCAAGGCAGCCAACAAAATTTTAAAAATGAAACAAGAATCTTCAAAGTGAAAATGTTTACACTACAATTAACAATGAAATTCCTAGCAAATGTTCTTAATGCCAAGAGACTGCGGGGAACTCCTGGCACTAAATTGGACCAAATCGTGCAAGTAATTTTTCAATGCAGGCCTTTTATGATCTCTGAACAAGTTAATAGCCTGGTTGCTACATTTTGGAAGTTTGCAACTTCCCATCACTTTTCAAAGCTAGCCCCATATAGCACATTACAATAATAATCGGTAAGATGTGGATAACTATTGCCACATCTAATTATTGTAAGACGTGGACTCACTCAGGCAGGGTCACAACTGGTGCGTTAGGTCTAATTGAGGAAAAGCCTTCCTCAACACATCCTGGTCAACCTTACCTGAGCTTAGAAGCTAAGCAGGATTAGACCTGGTTAGTCCTGGATGGGAGAGCACAAAAAGATATACCAGGCTGTTGGCAACACCAGGAATTTCCAGGAAGCCAAGCCAAAACTATTTTTATTCTGACTGCATGTTGGAACTTTTGATAAGTAAAGTGGGATTCCAATAGATAACAGACTTTTCACCTCCCCATCTTTTAATTCTAACCTGCTGCAATGTATAATGATGGCTTCTGCCAGGTGCATACATTCATAATCCTAACGTGCAAAAAAAAAAAAGAAGCAGCTATTTTCTGCTGAAGGAATCACTGTACTGGCAAGCTCCAACTATTGCTCTTCAGTTATTCGCTTTAATGCTGATTTTCCTCCAACTGGCCTACTCTCGGCTCTTGTCTTCTTTCTCTAAATCAGGGCTGCCAAACTCATGGGCCACAAGCTGGATGTGTCACGCGTTGGCCACTCCCCTGCCCAGTTTAGTGAAGGGGGAAAAAGTTCCAATATATCATGTGGCGCTGCTGTGACGACACGAGTTTGACACCCCTGCTCTAGAAGATCCTTCAACAATCCAGCTGCTCCTCACTATTTCTTGCCATCTTCTTCCTCCAAGGCTCAAGGCTTCTATCTACTAAAAACCAAACTATACTCTTCAAACCCATGCCCATCCCCACCCTCAAGCCATGCTAATAGACATAGCAGCTCCCATATTCTTCTGCTTGTTGTTGGAGCCCCTTTCCTCACTTAGTTGACTGGTTGGGAGGTAGAGAAGGGGTAATTAATGCTTCCAGAAAGTTTGTGGAAGGGAGAGAAGGAAGGAAGGAAGGAAGGAAGGAAGGAAGGAAGGAAGGAGGGAGGGAGGGAGGGAAGGGCACATGAAGCTCTTTCTCAACCTTACACCTGTGTTTTGTACTCTCCTACAAACATAAAGGAAGGACATAACAACATGAATAGTGGCCTGCTGGATAGGACCTCTGGTTCATCTTTAATAGAACTTCTAATGGAAAAACAGAGTTGGAAGGGACTTCTGAAGGCAAACCATTCCACTGGTTGATTGTTCTCACCAATTTCTCCTTAGTTCTAGGTTGCTTCTCTCCTTGATTAATTTCCATCAATTGGTTCTTGCCTTGCCTTTTGGTGCTTTGGAAAATAGGTTGACCTCTTCAGCTTTGTGCCAGTCCCTCCTTATAATGGAACGCTGCTACCATCTCTCCCCTAGTCCTTCTTTTCACTAGACTAGACATACCCAATTCCTGCAACCATTCTTCATATGTTTTCATCCAGCAGTCTTCCCACAGTGCCCAGCCAACTGCATAAGCAAGCCCACTACTTTCCAGCAGATGACTTTCAGAGGCAGATGCATGTCATCAAGGTTAATTGCAATGGATCCCCACGTTTTCCCTGTTAGCCCAACTCTTTTTCAAAGCAGCGAAGTCGGTAGTCAGCATCACATCTTGTGGTAGCATCTTCCAGATTGTGATGAGACCTTCATCCCATATCATACAATCTGAAACTATGTTTGCCAAAGGTGAAGACTCTTACCCATCACTCCCCTAAAAATTAATAAAGTCAAAACCTATTCAGATCCAGGTAGAAGGGGAACAGAAGTCAACTTGTAATATAGGGAAGCAGGTACTTCTGTTTAGGAACACGAAGGAAGAAAGCGCATTGAAAACTCATGATTTATTTAGGTCAGTTGCTGGAATCCTGACATACACCCTGATATTCCAAAAAGCAAGTCTGAAAACCTTAAATATCATCAGTACAGAAAAAAAAAGAATATATGGAAATAATTACATTATAAATTTAATATTTCTGATTTAAGAAACATTAACTCCTCTTGCAACATTTGAATATTTTTTAGTTTTTTTAAAAAAGAGTATGTAATATTCTCCACCATTGAAGACAGTTTCTATAACTGACAATACGACTATTCATAACAACATGTGAACTGCCTAACAAGCCATGACAACGTTCTAAATAGGATATGTTGTTTTAATTAGTATTTGTGTCAGAGAAGCCCCACTTACTCCTTCCTATTCTATGGGATGTACTGCTTTCTCCCTATTCTCCAAACATTAATAAAATTAGGAAAGTTGTCAATTTAACATTGATGCCATGTTTTTTCTCTGAAGTAATACAGGAATTACACAGATGGTCAGATTATACATTATTCCAATTTAACAGCTGGTGTCACTAAGCAGTAATTTAACCTCTACATTCTAACCATAATTCCTTCCATACTAATGTCACATATTGTTGCCATCACCTAAGTCTAGTGAGCAGCATATTATCTTCAGTTCAATTTGAAAGAGTCCTGACCAATATATATTTCTGTTTAACTTATATTAATGTAAGTCACCCACAGTTGCCTCATGGCAAGATGGACCACAAATAAATTTAATAAACAAACAAACAAATAGTCATTTTCATTTGAAGAGTATAGCACAGTTCAAACCCAGGTCATATTCAAAGGAACATTTGTGGCAGAATGGGACAACACGTCACAGCCAACACACCATGATCAACTCTCCATGGCCAATTCAGTGCGGGACAACTCACCATGGCCAACTGCCACAGGACAACTCGCTGCGGGACAATTCAACAATTCAATTTAATTATTTAAAATAGTTAAACACTTATTTTAATTTTTGTTATTCATGTTTCATTTTGTCCTTCCTTTGGCATCCAATCCTTTCTTTAACAATGTCACAGCCCTGTTGGAGCCTGAGTCCATAGAGGAGGATGAGCCAGAGCTGAGGCCAATGGAGGTTGAGAGGGCAGTCTCGTTGGCTTCAGAGGAATACAGGGAGGATCAAGACGAGGCAGCCCCAGGTCCCTTGGACTTAGGTCGGCTTGAGTCTATGAAGCAAAGGAACAGGACAATAAGTCCATGAAGCAAAGGAACAAGGTAATGATAAGGCAAGAAATCCAGTGAACTTCGGACATCAGCAACAGCATACAAAACACAATGAATTCAGCACCTGTTCTCGAGAAATGCCCTTCCCCACAGCACCTCCTTAAGTCTTAGTCCCCACGTGTGCCTTGTGAAGAGGGGTGGGGCCCTCTCTTCCTGAGTCATTGGGTCGGCCTGCACTGTTCCTGCCTCCTCTCCACTCTCCGTGCTCAGGGATTAGGAGGGGGAAATCCTTGCTCATCACCTGAACTCCATCACTCCTCATCTCTATTGCCTGCCCTCTCTCAGTCATCCTTTCCTCATTCCTCCCTGCTGGCAAGCCATCCCAAGCCCGAGGGACCCAGGGCTGCCTCATTCTGTTCCTCCCCAGGTTCTTCCAAAGCCAACAAGGCCATGGCAAGTTCTATGCCGAGTTCCATGGCCAGTTGGCTATGGCAAGTTGGCCATAGCAAGTTGACCATGGCAAATTGGCTATGGCGAGTTGTCATAGACCCCATTAGTGGAAGTGCATATCTTCCCAATTTCATAGATTTGTGAACATGCTGCCCCTTCCCTTAACAAGCAGAATGTGCCCCTCTTTGTGGCCTTCAATGGTAAAAGAAGAGTGAAGGCCCTTGGAAAATGAAATCAATTCAGTGGGCTATGGACTTAGTATGGATGTAAGTATCTTTGGAATCTTGTTTTCTCCTTATTTTAGGGATGCTTCCACTTCATTCAGTGCACACCTTTTTGCGATAACTGCAATGGTAGCAATACACAGATTAACTAATTCATTACATTATTTATTGACTCATTTTTAAATGTGGGCATCATCGTGTTATCTTCTTTTTCTTCACCGTTAACTAAATTCCCAATAAATTGTTCAGTTTTCAATGATAAAATATAGTTAAACATCCATAGCAAAGAAAAATCAATTTCAATGAAAGATTCCTGGTAAAATATATACATACATTTAGCCAACAACCCTAATAACGCTAAAACTAACATTTGTATCTATATGTTTTTTTTTTCTGTACTTGATCTTAGCCAAAATGCTGAAAAGTGACAGCTATCTGCAGAGCTGATTTTGTTCACATAGGAAAGTTGCAATATTTTTAATATCAATTTTAATTTATTATATAGGATTTCTGATCAATGACCATGACTACATTTTCTTTCCATGTGATTTCTTCTTCTTCTTTTGCTCAAGTAAAGTCACTTTTTAAAATTTGCTAGTTTTTAAAATGCAACAACCAAAAATGGTCACAAAGAACCTTTCAAAAATTTTCCACCAGATTTGCAATTAGGTTAATCAGACAGACAATTTTCCTGAAGCAGGAATTCTCCACCGAATTCAGAACTTCAGGATGCTGGAGAAGGGGGAAAAAAGCAAGAAAATGAGTTGCCTCATTATATTTTCCTTTGGGATTTAATTAGTGTAGGAAACCTCACCTTTGGAGAGAAAAGCATACAAGGACAATGTGGAACAACACCACAATCTATTTGAAAATGTTTCTTGAAAATTCTCTTCTCCTTTGAAACACTGTTGAAAACAAATTATCTTCCATCATATCTTCCAGGATGAGAACTGCCGTAAGAAAAAAAGAGAATTACATTTCCCCTCTTGCACTAATTACAACTCTAGTGTTGATCATCTATAGGAATAGGTCTTTGTTGCTGCTTTGTGCTTTAACTATTTAAAAATAGCGGACATTTTGCATCATCACTCATTACCTCTCTGATGGACGGAAGATCAAAAGCTGTGGATGATGAGAGGCCTCTGCTTCCCTCCCTTAATCTGGCTATCCCATCAATCAAGCTACATTTTGGGGTAAAGATTTTTGCTTTGCCAACTGCTGCCTCTTCTAAGGAGTCAAGACTGAAAGATCCAGCGACAACTTCACTCCTCCTGCAGCTGGCATGGGGACATCTTCTACTCTGTAGCTGAAGTGAAGGTATGGTACATTTTGCCCAACCAAGAAAAACAAAATTGGCTTCTCCCACAAGAGGTACTTCTCCCACAAAATAATATCAGCAAATGAAAGCAGTAGGTATCAAAAAAGTGCCTACTGTGTAAGCATCAGAGAAGTCAATTCAGGGAAGGACATCATCACATAAATATCCTGACGATCCTCCTCTTTCTAGCATACATCTCACTTCCAAAACTGGACTCTTCCACCAAATCTGCTGAGAGATCGGAGAACGGAAGTAATTTCATCAGGTTACCTTAACTGTTTCCATTCTCTCCATCCATGTTTAGGATTGTATGTTCAAGGACTTGCGTTTCTCTACAAGGTTTCCTTATTCTTTAAGCCTAGAAATCCCCAGCCAGCATGGCTTGCTGTGGAATTCTTGGAGCTGAAGTCCACAGGTCTTAAAAGTTGCCAAGTTTGGCCCAAAGGTGCTTTTTTCAAGACTTTCTGGCTTTTCTTTAAATGAAGCTGAAGAAGGTTCTTGGATGAAAAGCGCCTCTTGAAAACTGGGACAACTATGACCTCTATGCCTGAGAATTTCCATAGACATTTGCCAGGTTACTTTGGACGCTTCTGTTTTGGACCATTCTGTTGAACAGAAGGATGGAATGTTTTAAGCATACGATATGAATAATACAATAAAAACCATAACTTTCTGATGCTATTATCAGATTCAAATATGAACCATTTCTTGTTTCAATTACTTTGGGTTTTTTATATGCTTTTATTTTGTACTACCCAGAGACTGGTGGAATAATGTCACACATCACAAAAGAAGACACTAGAACAGTGCAGAACAATGCAGTTTTGTAAGTCTGCATTTGTGCAGAACCTGTGGTTTCATTTTAAATCCAGCTCTATAAATGAGTTTCAAGGTTGGAATAAAATCACTAAGAACATTTGCTGCTGACCATGTTCCCTAAGCCTTATATAAGGTTCTTCTATTAGCTGTGCTCAAAACTTCATGGAAACTATAGTTTGATGACAGTTGTCACTTTTTATTATCTTTCACTTTTAGGGAAGCCATTTGCACAAGATGCTATTGCAAATGGATAGATAGAACTTAAGCCTAACCTGCCTATTTCCTTCAGGCAGTTAGCTCTAGCAATAGAAAATAGCTGTAAAACACAATTAGAAGGAGAAATGAACGAGAAAGAAATACAGAAGGAGAGAGAGGAAGGAAGGAAGGAAGGAAGGAAGGAAGGAAGGAAGGAAGGAAGGAAAGAAGGAAGAAAGAAAGAAAGAAAGAAAGAAAGAAAGAAAGAAAGAAAGAAAGAAAGAAAGAAAGAAAGAAAGAAAGAAAGAAAGAAAGAGTTTCCATGAAAAGAATATTTGAATGAGTTTATCAGGTTAAAATCTGTTTTGTTGTGGTTTGCCACACTGTTGTTGTTTTTTCTGGGTCCCACATGGAGAGCAAACATGGCCTGGAAGAGTGTTATGTCAAGTACCTCCCATCATGCATTGTTGTTGCTCAGTGAACTGGAGTCTCAAAAAAAGTAATTCCTCATTTTCATCTTGACTAAGATTCTCCTTTTCATTTCTGTGAAGCTGCACTAATCTTTCATTCAGAGCAACCCACACCCTCCGGTTCCACTCGGAATTCTCCCTTTCCATCCAGCATTGTGTTCTTTCTCTGAGCTGCCTTCTCCTTGAAAGCTCTTTCACCAACAAGAAAGGGCCAGCTTCATAATGGCCGAGTTGGCCCTTTTCTTTTCTCTCTCTCTCTTTTTTTTCCTGAGCTTCCGACTGAGCTTTGCTATTTAATCTTCTGGAGGCGTTCAAGATGTCACTTGCCTCTGATGACTGTAGACAAAAGGGAAATCCACCCAGCCTGAATGCCATGTCTTCTTGAATGCATTGGGTCTCCTTTGAAGGGGCTTTCTTGGAGTCTCTGGGTTTCATGGGCTGCCCTGGTGGCCTTCATGGGGGACATTATGTGAAAGCGCATGTCCCCAATATCAAGAGGGGTCGGCTGTGTGTGTGTGTGTGTGTGTGTGTGTATGCACATATACCTGCTTTATAGTTGTGTCTTCAAAGTGAAATATATTTGAGGGTGGCTACATGGTCACCAAATAGATTTCCTTCATTTTTTTTTCTAGATATCTGTAAAAAAAGAGGAATCCTTCTCTCCCCCATTCATCTCCCTTTCCTTCTCCCTCTCCCTCTCTCCCTCCCTCCCTCCTTCCCTTTCTTTCTATCTCCCCACACAAACTTACATACACATACAGAGAGAGAGAGAGAGACAGACAGACATATTGTGTATGTGTTACGTGTATGTCCTATTCAAATTACTTGTTGGATAGGTTGGTTTATCTTCTTTAAATATGTTTATTTTTTAAAAAAAGACTACATGTATATAGATTGGAAAATA
Organism: Pseudonaja textilis; assembly: GCF_049901715.1. Taxonomy (NCBI): domain Eukaryota; kingdom Metazoa; phylum Chordata; class Lepidosauria; order Squamata; family Elapidae; genus Pseudonaja; species Pseudonaja textilis. The sequence continues at coordinate 136,441,769 of NC_141990.1, read as the reverse complement.
GACAAAATATTGTCCTTTTTATTATGGATGGTTTTTGAAAATTTGTAAATGGTTGTCCTATGTATTTAGGAGCACGTTCCTAAGTGCAAAATATACATAAACCATAATTTTAACATTATTTTCAGGTATAAATTTGCTTATTTCTATCCCTCCTTCCTTCTCCATGAAAAAAGTGATATTTTCTATTCTCTTTCAGTGAAAAAATGATACATGAAAAGTCAGTCTCACTAAAATTTTGTTTGGTGCACCACAATGTAGAGTCTTTATTTCAAAGCAATACCTGTATTAGTGTCAAAAATGAATGAGTAGTAGAGTATAAATGTGGCATAATAAGACTATAATATGTTTCTGTGCCTGTTTAGATCTGGCCTAATGTTTCGAAATTCCACATGAAATATGTTGCCTGCTATGAGACTTTCTGCCTTGGAGAGGGCTTGAATGTTTGATCTGCACTTATTTTGTAAAAATCACCCCTGGGATTGAAAAGTGGAGGCTAAAGACTAAATTTACATTCTATAATGTCCTCGACGCATTTTGGAGGGGGGAAAAATTCAATTCTTTTTTTAAAAAAAATCTATTGTCTTGACAATTTTATATTTTCTGTGACTTCTTAACTCCTAAACTTATAAAAATCCACTGATGGAGAGAACAGGAGTCTCAAATGCATGCAATGTCCCTCCATGCTCCAATTAAGTGAGTTGAAGTCTTAATAATAGTATTTACTCAAACTCCATTTGTTTTTAAAAAGATTAGCTTGAATTATATTACCTGGATGAAATCTGATTCAAATTCTTGCTGTGGTGTGAAAAAGATGGCCTCTGAAATAGTAATGATGATGATAAAGGTAAAAAGGGGTCCCTGTGGATTTTACTCCACTGGCCATTGCTGACTATAGGGGGAGATGCCAGCACTTTCCAAAGACATTTCTGCGGTCATGTGGCCAGCATGACATCGCAGAGCACTTTTACCTTCCCTATTTATCTACTTGTATTTGTATGGCTTCAAGCTGCTAGGCTGGCAAGAGCTGGGGCAAGGATGGGAGCTTACCCTGTCCCATGGCACTCAGTTCTCGAACCTGGGCTACTAGTTTTCCAGCTGACAAGCCTGACATCTTGACCACAGAGCCACCATGCTACAATGATGAAACTGAGACATGGTGATGCAGTAGTGCAAGCTACTACTGATTGCTGGCGGCCTGTAATTTGGCAGTTTGATCCTCACCGGCTCAAGTTTGACTCAGCCTTCCATCCTTCCAAGGTCAGTAAAATGAGGACCCAGATTGTTTGAGGCAAGAGGTTGACTCTGTCAAACCACTTAGAGAAGGCTGAAAAGCACTGTGAAGCAGATTATAAGTCTAAATGCTATTGCTATGATATGGATTATATATTTTAAATTTATATGCCACTCAACTCTTAGCAATTCTGGGTGGCTTGCAATTGTTAAAATATTAAAAATATTAAAAACAGGATACAAAAACACAAAAAGAACACAAAACAGAAGAACACAGATGGCAAAAGAAATAATCCCAGGAAGAAACAGTGATATCAGTTGTCCTTGCCAAAGACATGGTCAAAGAGCCACATCTTCAAGGCCCTTCAAAATTCTGGTTCATGGGGGCTGTTCAAATCTTGAGGGGATCGTGATTCCACAGGGTACGTACATTTCTAGGGCACAAATAGGTAGCATTGTTTAATCAATGGAATCCAGAGCACATCAACCCTACCAGATCGAATTGACCAGGTAGATACTATGGGAGATAGGTGATTCCTTGAGGACAGTCATGTTCTCATGGGTTATAGTTGTAGTTGTTTATTTTATTGTTTTATTTTATTACTGTATGTTATTGAGAACCAATTTGGTCAAGTGAGTAAGGTTGGCCTAGAAACCAAGAGATGTCCTGGTTTAGTCCTGCCTTAGGCCTGGAAACTGACTGGGTGACTTTGGGCCAATCACTCTCTCTCAGCCCAACTCACAGAGTTATTATTGGGAAATTAGCAAAGGAAGGAGTATCAAGTATGTTCACTACCTTGAGTTGTTTATAAAGGCAGGATAAAAATCTAATAAATAAGCTTTTATATTAATATTACTGGTAGCATTATCATTATTATATTGTGATATTGCAAAGGCAATGTAGATTTTAATTATAAAAACTTCATATAAACAAATTAACCTATTTATTTGCATTAATCCAGCATAAAACATTCATCCACATAGCTCTCTTCTATGTGTGCTTTTAGAATGAGATATACTGTTCAATCAATTATCCACCACATTCTGCAATTAACTGCATAATTAAAGGCCTTGCCTGAATGTGAACTAGAGCTATATCAAGGCAAGGATGAAAAGAGAATTTCATTAATTGAAGAGATTAAGTACTTTCTTTGAAAAGTGCCTCCTTGGGATTCTGTTTTCTCTGTATTCTAGATTACTGGCCCTCTGTCCTTCCAACTGATCTACTTTCCATGCGCAATCCCCAGTCATTCCAGGTTATTGCTGCATTGCATATTTTCCCCCTGCTACTAAGTTTTTTCCAACATTCTGAGTCTACCACCAACTTCCTTGGTTCTTTTTGATGTTCCTTTCCTAGTTAGGCCTTTGATTCTGAGCCAATTTCCTCTGAGCAATTACTATGCCCTGCCCATGATACAACCTTAGTAGTCTGGAGAGCTGTAAAGCTGTCTCGTAACTTTCAGGAGAAGAAAGATAGGCAATTAAAGTACAGTATAAAGTAAATACAATTCCACAATATGACTGATCAAATTGCCTTTAGAATGCCCTGCCATGTGCAAACATGAGGATATTCTATCTCAGGGGTGTCAAACTGGTGGCCCACAGGCCAGATGCATTACATGTACGCCACGCCCACCCCAGCTCTGCAAGTGGGAAATGTGACAGCAATGTGACGTGGCGAGCCTGACACTCGTGCTCCATATAGAAATCAGCTGTATTGGGGAAAACACAGATACTAAATACAAATGTCAATATAGCTTCCTTTAATGGTTTTTGAATGTCAGTTCTTTCCACACAAACAGAAGCAGGGACCCTAAAGGAAGTATGGCCTTAAATAGACACGTCTGTTTGTGAAGGACAACCCTCTCTATCCATGGAAGATATCAAGTGATTTAAATGTCTCCTTCCAGGAAATATAAGTGGACAATCAAAATGGCTTCCTTGTTTGATCTCTCTGAGTGAGGCCAGATAGAGGACTACATTCATTCCTGCTCCTTTACTCCCAGGTAAAGTTTTCCAAATGCCTCTAAATTCTAGAATTTGTCTTCGATTTATGGTTTGTGTCCCTGTGATACTTGCAAGGTTCTACATTTTGTAGCAGAGCCACCAACGTTCCTTTAAAGTAATTAATTTGCTGTAGCAGTTAGCATTAAGGCCACGCACAGAGTTGCAAGGCTTTTAGTCTTCCTTTGATCAATTGTTTCTTTCTTTTTCCTTCTTTTTTTTTAAAGTCTCTGATCACCACAAGGTAATTTAGGAGACAAGAAGTGTTGGTCACAGTAAATGAAAGTGGCAACAATTTTACAAAACACAGGCCCAATTCAGCACTGGAAATCAAATGAAAAAGACCCAACTTTCATCAAGAGGTGGAAAACATGCCATCTTTGCTAGAGATATATACAACTTTTCATTTCCCATATCAATCATGAGAACAAGTTGAAGTTCAGATAATGGCCAGTTCAATTTACTCTAATTGTTAAGGACTTAGCCTGACTGTTTGCATTACAGACTGTGGCCAGTGGGTTCTCAGTAGGGGTTTGCAGTCTACTCCATCCCATAACAAACCCATGTTCATGCGTCAATTCAGATCCATCACCCTGAGATAAACTGTGAATATTGTCCTTTGTCCCAGGCTGCATTCTTTCTTGCATTGTGTGCTGACTATTTAAGGATTTAAAGGCTCATTTGCACAACTCCTTTGTCAAAGGCCTGCATACAGAATGAAAAAGTGGTGAGCGCCACTGTCTGGGTTATGCCCAGGAGCCTTGCAAGCCAAATCTACATACATACCTTTCTCCCTTACACAAGAAATGCACACAGGCACACACACACAAACACAATGCCAGAAGAAGTAGTAAAGTCTAAATTAGATTATTTGTTTTCTTCTTTTGTGACTTAACAATAGAGAAATATAAGGCAGCTAGGAAGCTTAGCCTGACACAACCAGCAGTTGCATCATTATCTGGAGAAGATAAATGTTACAGAAATAACTGGAAGGGAGCCAGGGACTGCATGTGGACAGTTTCATAGCCTAGCATTTTACAAAAGGCTCTGCGCATTTTTTTTTCAGGATTTAGATTTCATTTATTGTTATCAACACTTGTCTGTGGCTTGGAATGACTGCCCTATTTAATGTTCAACAGAGCCCAAGAGAGCTGACTGAGCGATTACAAAAAGGATTAGCGTCCTAAGAATTAATGGAGATGGTATTTCTAGCTTTTATTAAGATCTTCAATATCTTTGCAGATCCCCTCCAATCTTTTTGTCTGTGGCCTCACAGAATGGGCATTTTGCAGAAGCAATCTCCTTCCTCTGTCAGCAGAAGTGTATTTACAGCGGGACAGCAAGTAGTACCAAGCCAGGCCTACCGTACTGTGAGTTAGAATATATATGAGTACATAGAATGACTGACTACTCACTTCATTAAGCCTAAAACTGTCCTTTCATTTTGCCCCCTTGTTGTGGGGAAAGGTAACATGTCCCTCATGCATTTTTGTAGTAATTCCCTGAAATTTAAGATGTCCAGTTGGAAATCTATAGTTTTTCCCTTACACCTTTGCTAAACTTTCACTTCATAACATACCTTCCCCACCTCAATTTTTTACTATGCCTTTCTGAATTCCATGTATTCAGTTTAAATTGCAGATTAACACACACACACACACATACACACACACACATACACACACACACACACAACTGCCATTCCCTTTTAAACAGGGCTGTAACTGGACGATTATCTAAAAATGGAGAGAACATTTTTTCCTCTAAGTCAAATAGTTTTCCTCTTTTTCCTCACCCTTTGCAATTTCTCCCTCCCTCCCTCCCTCCCTCTCTCTCCATACATATGCAGGTACTTAATTTTGCCTTGTTTGGTGCAACAGTTAAAGTCTGTGACTATTTTGAATCCAATGTGACATATAGCAGAGGTCTCCAACAGTGGTGGGATTCAAATCTTTTCACTACCGGTTCTGTGGGCGTGGCTTGGTGGGCGTGGCAGGGGAAAGATACTGTGAAATCTCCAGTCAGAAGTAGCATTTGCCGGTCCTCCGAACTACTCAAAATTTCCACTACCGGTTCTCCAGAACTGGTCAGAACCTGCTGAATACCACTTCTGGTCTCCAACCTTGGCAACGTTAAGACGTGTGGACTTCAACTTCTAGAATTCCTTAGATAGTAGGCTGAGGAATTCTAGGAGTTGAAGTCCACACGTCTTAACGTTGCCAAGATTGGAGACCCTTGACATATAGCATTTTGTAAGGCCATTCAGCCACTGCTGAGGTGATTAAAAACCACTCCTCATTATGTTGTATTGGCCCAGGGAGAATTGGGAGGTAACTCTAGAAAAACATTTAACAGTCACTAATAAGGATTCTGCCTGTGATTGGAGAGGCATGGAGAGTTTTCAGGAGAAGTTCGCTATTCTCTCCCAATGTTATAGATCTTTCATCTGTTTCTTAAAATGGAATGCTATGGAGAATAAACGGATTTACATGAAAGTAACCATCAACTAACCTGCATTCTGCTGATAGCCAATCTTGCTAATCTCCCTCTTGCTTTTGGCCTCAGCATAGTTTCTATTCTTCTTCTTCAAAGACAGGAAAAGAAAAGATCATTTTTGTGGCATTGTCCCTGTGTTTCCAAACCCATTCCACTTCATGTCCTGTTGACAAGCACTCCAGTGGGTCTTATGCAAGCTAGCGCACAATGTCATTCAGGGAAATCAAAGGATTTGTGTCAGTTGCCCTGCCAACAATAACCCAGAGCACCCATTCCTAAGCTGGCTGTCATCTTCTACCTTAGAGGTGTTCTCCGAACAACAAAATCAATGGGCGCAGATTGTTTTCACCACAATTCTGCTATGGGGTCAGCTGATATTCAGGGAGAAGGAAAGAAGCACATTGCAACGGTCAAGATGGGAGGGGCAAGGGGGACACACGACAATTCAAGCATCATGAAGTCATTGCCTAAAGGACGTATCTTAGACATCACGATGCAAATTACATAATGATTACCACTTACTTCATGATTACAACTTTCACGATACAAACTGTGGCTTGTAATAGATGCCTGAGATTATTTTCTTCAACTGCTTTGCAATAATCGACCCTGAAATGTAGTGTTTGAGATTAGGGAAATTATGTTCCAGGGAGTATTTTCTGTCTTAAGTCACTGTGGAGGAAGTGGAAGTTCTTCCCTTGTAGCAGGTTCTGTCTTCTGCAATCAAAGAACAACAGAATCACCATAAGTGGGTCATTTGTAGTAGTTTTCTGCTGGCCTGGAGAAGTATGGCTCCAAGCCAGGTGGTCACACTCCATGGCAGAATGCACACTCCTGTTCCTATTGTGAAGAGGAAGCTTTGTGTAACTCCAGCTCCTGGCCGTCAAAGATCCCAGCATGTGGGGAAACTAGCTAAGGAGGGGAGCTCTTCATCCTTGAAACTACATTTTGCCAGTCACAGTTTCCAGTTTTCCACAGACTACTCCTCTGTGTGAGAATTCTGCCCTGCTGTGGAGGAAGTGGAAGATCTTCCCTTATAGCAGGTTATAAACATTTAACGGCTATGTGACCTGAAGGGTAGGTTTTAGAAGAGTATGACTTAATCCATGTCCTTGAAATGGTTGAGTCAAGAGTTTCCATTTGCATAGAAGGCCTCTAACATCCCAAAGAATGGAATTATACATTTTTCTTAAAATGTATTTGCTATTAAATATCCTTCCTTCCTTCCTTCCTTCCTTCCTTCCTTCCTTCCTTCCTTCCTTCCTTCCTTCCTTCCCTCCCTCCCTCCCTCCCTCAGGCAGAGATAGTGAAAGAAACAAGTCTTTTTTCTTTCCTTTCTGTTTCTTTCCTTTCCTTTCTTTCCCTTTCCTTTCTTTTCTCTTTCTTTTCCCCTTTCTCCTCTCCTCTCCTTTCCCCCCCTCCTCTCCTCTCCTTTCCTCTCCTCTCCTGCAAAGACCATAAGAAGGTGTGATTATATAAAAAGAAAATTTTGGATGGCAATAAGAAAGGACAAGGGATGCAGTTCATATCAACACAATTAATCAAAGGTAAATAAATCTACATATTTCGCACTTTGTGTTTCAGAGCATATGCAAAGTTCATTCCAAGACAAAAGAAAGAACATCCTGGATCTAAGGTGATTAGCTGTTAGGAAGTCACTTTGACAAGATGGATCAAGGGATGGGTCAAGGGAATACTGAGTCTGTCAATACTAGACACTTCATCAAGACAAATCCTTTGTCCAGTAGCATGTTACCTACTATTTCTGATGCCAGGGTTTAGCCAACAAATTAGGAAATTGCTTAATAATGGAATGTACTTTCTTAATCACTATTTGATGATACAAAAAGCTAGGCATTTCAGATTGAACAAACCATATTGATATATTGTTTAATGGGGAACATTAGGAAGGAAATCCAAACTTTGGATTACCAGAACTGGTTCACTTATCAGATTCTTTAAGTGATATTGACCATTCTTAGGCTAAAAGGGTATCACAAGGACTAAATCCTAAATAAGTGTTTAAAGGACCACAGCCTAAATCCTACTCACATTATTGGAATCAAAATACTCAAAACTAAATTGTTCTATATGGCTAGGACAATCATGCTTTCCCATTTTGCTCACTATATATATGGACTAAATGCTTGTCTTCCATATATCTAAGTTTCCTTTACTTTTGGTTGTACCATTTTGCTTGCTTTCCTCTTTATTTCCAACTAACTGTTCCCCGTTCTTATTATGTTGTTTAAATTATATGTAAATAGGGTGTTGTTGTTTGACAATCCCCATAGGATGATTTATACAGCTTCACAATCTTTCTTCTTCTTCTTCTTTAATATATATATATATATATGTGTGTGTGTGTGTGTGTGTGTGTGTATGTGTATGTGTATGTGTATATGTATATGTATATGTATATGTATATGTATATGTATATGTATATGTATATGTATATGTATATGTATATATATATATATTTCTTAAGTTTTCGCAGGTACTTACACTTATGGCATTCAGCTTTGTTCGGGTATTTTCCCACGTCATTGTAATTGTGCTTTTAAAGTTGTAGCAACGTTTCGGCAGAATCTCATCTGCCATCATCAGGCTTCTGTATAGTGTTCATCTGTGAGTCAGGCTTTTACAGTGGTTTCAGATTTAAATTTGGGGCAGCCTATTGCTGTGCCAGAATGGTTTTTTCTTCATCCTGATTGGTTGGGAGTCTTGGTCTGTGTTTATTGGTCTTGAAGTTTGCTGTGTTCTGCTTGATTGGTTTTTCTAGTATCTTCTGTCTGTTTTGTGGCTTTTTTTGTCTTGATTGGCTGGCAACATTGTGTTTCCTGTATTGGAGGTTTTTAGTTGTGGCTTGGCTCTGAGTAAACGGACGGCTATCATTTATTAGGAAGCTAGGTTTCATCTGGGTGCCTGGTTGGGGTGTGTTTGAGCTGGAGGTATCAGGGGGGATCTGTTTGTGCCCAGGTGTTTGCCTGGCTAGTGGTGTGGAGATACAACTTTAAAAAGAACAACTATAATGATGTGGGAAAATACTCGAACAAAGCTGAATACCATATATATAGACCTGAAAGCATGAATAGAAGAGATGATTCCACCAGACTGTCAATTTTTTGGAAGCCTGCACTCACAAACAAAAAAATCTCCACACCACTAGCCAGGCAAACACCTGGGCACAAACAGATCCCCCCTGATACCTCCAGCTCAAACACACCCCAACCAGGCACCCAGATGAAACCTAGCTTCCTAACAAATGATAGCCATCCATTTACTTGGAGCCAAGCTGCACTAAAAGCCTCCAATACAGGAACACAATGTTGCCAGCCAATCAAGACACAAAAAAAGCCACAAAACAGACAGAAGATATTAGAAACACCAATCAAGCAGAACACAGCAAACTCCAAGACCAATAAACACAGACCAAGACTCCCAACCAATCAGGATGAAGAAAAAATCATTCTGGTACAGCAGTAGGCTAGCTCCAAATTTAAAACTGAAACAACTGTAAAAGTCTGACTCACAGACGAACACAATACAGAAGCCTGATGATGGCAGATGAGATTCTGCCGAAACGTTGCTACAACTTTAAAAGCACAACTATAATGACGTGGGAAAATACCCGAACAAAGCTGAATACCATACATGTAAGTACCTGCGAAAACTTAAGAAAACGAATATACATACATATACATATACATATACATATACATATACATATACGTGTGTGTGTGTGTGTGTGTGTGTGTGTGTGTGTGTGTGTTCCAGCATTACTCTGGAACACCTCGAGCAATTTCAACCAAACTTGGTACATAGATGACTTATCCTCTGGAAACAAATACTGTGGGGGTAAGACACCTCTAACACCCCTTGGGGTATGTGTGTGGCTTAAAATGGCTTCTACTGTACAGCATAGTGGACTTGCCATGGTAACAGCTTCACGGTACTCCACAAGGGGGCTCCCTCTTGTGGAAGAGTAGAAGAATTATGATGCTGTGTGAGAGAGACATTACAACAGCATGAGTCCCAACTACAGGATTTTCCTGTCTAATACAAAATTGTGATAAATAAATACCCGGGCAATGCCAGATTATTGGCTAGTGAAGTATAAAATCTGGCATTTTCTGGCTCACTGTTTTCAGCTTTCATTTTGTGACTAAGTTCATTTAGCTTATGCAAATCAGGACAATGGAACTAGGCTAATTTATTCCAGGTGGGGACTGGGAAACATATTTCAGCCATAATCAGATCAATTCCTTCTCTACATTGTCCATGCCATCTATAGCTTGCCAACTCAAGATGTGTGTAGTAGCATCCTTCTTGGGATATGCCAATATCTCATCAATACACAATGCACAAGTGGTTTACAAGGAGTGCTATCTGACCTTGGGACATTGAAGACAATCTAAGAGAAACCAGGACAGATCCCAATAAGCCCTAGAAGTGGGTCCACCCCAAGGGATGCAGAAAAGCCTTCAGTGTATCAAATTGGGCAGAATTATTTGGCTCCAATAGAACTGCCTTGTCCCACAGCTACCAATGTTGGGACTGTTATCATTACAGTCCCAATCTATTTTGGATACATAATACAGGGAAATAAAAATTTTGCATTCAGGAATCACTTTAGGAATGATTCAGTTAAAATTGATAAAACTGGTAACATTATCTCTGTTCACATCTCCAACCTCTCAGAGAAGGCTATTCAGTACAAGGTTAAGGATAGAAGCAGCTTTTTGATATCCACCTCTAGGGGATTTCATGATGTCTTATTCTCAGAAATACATGCTGCTTTCAAAAGCACTTCTTAATGTTCCCTCTCCTCAGTTACATTTCCTAGCCTCAAGTTACATATGACTATAATCCCAATAGAAAGACAGTTAACGGCACACAAGATGAGTTTTGAGCCAGTAGGTAAGTACAGTGACTATTAAAAATAATGTGCAAAGATATAAACCGAATAAATATCACAGTGAGAGAGGGATTAGAATAATTTGAAAAAATATCTAGCAAATAATAGCTGAGGTTATAGTAGTTGATAAAAGAAGAAATGAACCCTTTCCTATTCCATACAGGAAAACTGCCCAGCATGAACACTGTACACTCTACCTCTAAGGTATAATAGGCTGGTATGCTCGGCCAAACATCAAGAGGACTTTAGTCAGAAGATGCTGGGCGGGTTGCATTTTGTGCATAGCTCTGCTCTTCCAAACCATGGTGTAGATCCTGATTTTGTAGCTTTTGCAGATGTCCTGCTCTGTCCAATAGCTGAGTCAGTTCTCTTCCTTAGCTCATTATCTGTATTAAAATTCCTCATAAGATAATAGCAGCTAGTAGCAGAAGCTGCAAGGTGTTCATTGATGGTTAGAACAGGTAATAAATATATAATGGGCAGGATCACAGATGTAACAGGAACTTTGTTTCAATGAGATTTTCTCAATGCCAAGGGTGTGCAAGTGGTATTCCAAACGTTTTGGGATTGCAGTGAAGAACCTATTGCTGTTGCTACTCTCTTTGCTTCCTTTTCCACAATTGTTTTACTTCAAATTGTGGGTCTTTGTATTTTGTGATTGCTTCCAATTTTTTCTGTTCTATTCTGCTGTCTTCCAGTAGTGCCATATCCACTATTGCATAGGAACAATGGACATAAAGTATCTGTCTAGATATACTTAATACTATTGTAATCAAATATCAAAATGAAGATGTTGTACTGATCATAATCCGGTCCAATTGAGCACTATTGTATTATAATTATAGTCAGAGATATGACTAGATATGGAGTTATCCTAAGCTAATATATAAGATCCATAGGAGAACCACTATTGTATCTGGACATCTGTTGGAACACAAGTATTCGAAGTAAAAAATGTTAAAGTCATTTTCTTTTCAAAATTTCCTTTCGGTGGATTTGAGTTTATATTCAAATTGATGGTAATATGAATAGTAAATTTTAGAGTACTTCTATATTTAGAGTGAATGTTGGTAGAGTTCCTTTTTTCAAGGAAGAAAATCTCTTTACTATCCCAGCCTCCTCAGCTAGCAGACAAGGGAATAAAAATTATATTTATTCTCATTGCTTTCTTCAAAATACCTTTGTTGCCAATCAAGTATTGTTAAAACCTTTTTGCAGTTGGAAGTCTGAAAATTAGAGACTTGGCTGAAAATTATCTCCTGAATCCATAGAAAAATATAAGCTATGAATCTGGGGCTATTGTTATTAACATTTTCACAAGCATTCAATTCTTAGCTTTGGTTGGCTGATCCACAGTGCTATTAACCTCTCAAGATCTCTGCAATTGCTGTTTATTTCAATGGGGCTGCTTGAGGAGGGTGGGCAGATTGGAGGTTATATTATAACAAAAACTTGGAGATAGCTCTCTATGTTTATCTTCTTGATTCTGTGATATAAATTCAATTTATCCATTGCCTAGTGCATGGAAATTGCTAATTAAATGGTTTATGTTATTCAAATGTATAATTATAGGATATTATTTAATTTGCTTTGTTTTTGGAGTGATTCCCACCCTTGTGTCCTCATAGGAATCTCTGGTAAAGCTGTCAAATTGATGACATTTGCATTTGATAATTTGTACGACATAATTGCAGTAAATTCACATAAGCCACAGATTGCAAATTCCGAAACTGCAGAGCTCAGCACCATTCAGGCAGACTCGTCCATGAAACAGAGTGATGAAGGGGTCTGAATTGGGGTTTTTTTTAGTAGCTGCCATAAAAATCTCTGTTTATGACAAAAAACAAAGCTAATAATGACAGAAAAATTCCAATACCAATTAAAATGATCTCTCTGTCATCCACAAAAAGGCTTTCTGAGATTTTGCATTATTATTATCATCATCATCATCATCATCATTGTCATTTTCGTGTCATCCAGGCTGCTTTGGATTTGTGCCAAAAAGGAGTTTAAATATCCTGTAAAGCCACCCAAGGATAAGATATCCACATGCATATTTACTTCAAGAAGTAGGAGTAAATAAACAGAAGATCCAAACACTTATATATGATTATATAAGCAAGAAACAATGGCCTGGTTCAGTAGATCTTATCTCATGCACAAATGGGACATGCACAAACTTTTACCTCCTTCCCTTCCTTCCCTTCCTTCCCTTCCTTCCACAAAATGCACAAAAAGTATGAATAGCAAAATAACAGTGTTGAAAGGGATCTTGGAGGTCATCTAGTCCGATCCCTTGCTCAAGTAGGAGACCCTATATGGAGAAACCACATCAAAAAATATTTTAAAACATGCAGTTCTTATTATTCATATTATCTAATATTCTTAACGTCTTTTCTAGATTTGACTTGTTATCCGCAGTATGCTAAAATCTATTAAGCAAGGGATTGACTACAATAAAGATAAATGAAATCCAGCTCACTTATCACTATTCCTGTCCCAGATAAAGTTAATGAACGTCACATTAATGACCAGGTGCGAAATACTTATTCAAAATTGTAGACATTACTGCTTTCTGTGAGGAATACACTGGGATGACTTACTGTTTGTTTATTCGAGCTTTCATTTATATTCCCAGGATGGTTACAGGCCTGCATATATAGAAATAAACATCTCAATTATTAGAAATCAGAAATTCCAAAGCAAATTTTAAAAACATGTAGAGCTGCACAACTCAACAAGGCAACCAGTTAATGTTCTGAACAAATCAACAAGGCAATCAATTAATATTCATTTTTATGATGTATGGTTGAACTATAATTCCTGTGACTTCATCATTTGGTGTGGGCCAGTGGAGATTGTCATTCAACAACATACGAAAGACACATTTTTTCCCCTACCATTTATCTACGGCAAATCATGACCTACCTCTAGAAGAATGAAAGTGTCTGACTGCCCAGTAAAATGCTAATTGAATCTGAAGACAAAGCCCAAATCTGTGCTTGCTTATTTACTAAAAAAATAAAATATCTCACTAAAATAAAATTGATTAGCGATGTAGCTATTTCTACTGGACAATTAATGATCTTGATTCAGAATCCTATAATCACTGAAATTATAAGGGAGGAAAAATCCATTCATTCCTGTTAATATACATCTTGCCGTGCGGTGTATTACAAACGAAACCAGCCCCAGTGGGGAAAAAAACCTATTAAGCTATTATGGATTATCCCCATATTCAGAGAGTTGGGAGCAAGAGGGGGACTATTTCGGCATTTGCCTTTCACAATGTATTAATTTAAATCTCTCCCTCCCCCCCTCTCCCTCCCTCCCTCCCCTGAACTACTAAGTGGTGTTCTTGGAAATACAGACACATGAAACTCTGGATCGGATTCAGAAATAGTATATAGGACAGAAGTCACCCCAGAGGCCAGTTCAAGCAGAGTGTGTTTTGCCCTGAAACCAAACAGAAGTTGTAGCTCTCAACTTGAAGAAAAGGCTTGTCAAAGCAATACAGTAAATCCTAGAAATAGCCTGACTATGGCTGACTTGAATTTGTTGATTTACATTCCCTGGGACAATGGGCAGTTTTTCCTGGTAATTACACATTCAGCTTTTAAGTTGTACATCATATTTTGTATGCCATGTTATGACTGGGTTTTTTTGGGGGGAGGAGGGGGGTGATATGAAAATGTATTTATTTGATCATTTACCTTTTTCAAAAGCAGGGAAAATTCTGTTGAACTAAGTAATTGTGAAACTAAAATCAGAATCCAAAGAGATCATTTTAAATTTATTACTGGACTTAAAAGCATAAAACACTAGTTTCAAGCAGGTAATTAGGTGAGATCATTTCTTTCTCCTTATACACAAGGAGCAACCAGGCATATGGAAATCCTCTTGCACCATTTTTGACATTTTCCTATGTTCCATGCAAAATTAGACAGAATATACTTCTGGTGCTTGATTTGCCACTTCCAATAGTCTGGCCTACCTTGGTGCTGCTGAAGGAACGGAACGGAACAGAACAGAACAGAATAGAATAGCTTTATTGGCCAAGTGTGACTGGACACACAAGGAATTTGTCTCTGATGCGTAAGTTCTCAGTGCACATACAAACAACAAAGTGATGTAATCATAAGCTACCAAAGGAGAAAGTAATAGGAAAGATGAAAAGGATAATATTTGATTTTGATTTCTATTGCCACCAATTTCAGCAAACAATTTAAACTACAATCCCTATTAGCCCAGCCAGTATCACTAATGATGAAATGAAGCTTAACACTAGACCAACAGTCAAAAAATAAACAATATCCCAATCGAGGAATGATTAACTCAGGGAAACTATCAAATAGTAAACAACAGCCTAATCAAGGAACTACCAAGAGCATTTACACCAACACTAACAAAGCAAACCACTAGTATATAAAATGAGATCAAGCCCTATTCCCTTCTAGCACTGATAATGTTACTTAGTTTGGTATTGAAATAAATTCAAGAAAACAACCAAGTTCAGAGAGCACCACAATGTTCCTCAAGTGACTGAATGTCATTTGTTTCTTGGTCTTGGTTGTAAGGTTGGAAATATTAAAGGAAATGTCTGAAGAATGGAGCCAGAAATTATAGTTACAATGTCAACAGTGTCAGTAAAAAGTAAAGAGGAAATACATTAACTGGAAAATGTATTATTGAATTTACAAAAGAGGCTTGTTAAACCCTTGAAGAAGTGTTTGTGAAATGATAAAGAAGAATTGAAACTAAATCCTACTACAACATTTGAATGAATTAAAGGTTAAAGACTGTTAGAAGTAAAAGGAAGGACTATAAACATGTGTATTTGATCAATGTTAAAGTAAGATATTTGTTTTGCAAAGTTCTGGCAACTCTTTCTGGATTTTATGTTGACATCAGGAGTGAAAAGTTGCTATTTTATGGATTTGCTTATAGATAAATAATGAGATAAGTGATGAAGGGATATTTATTAGTAACATTATAATGATTAAAGAATTACTTGTCTATACTTAAATGCTAGAAGACAATTCTTTATATATTTATTTTTTGATATTATATTCCTTCTATTCTCTTTTATTTCTTTAAATTTAGTTTGCAATACTTTTTTATTTTTGCAATAATCACACATACGCTCACACACAGAGAAAAATTGTATATGGAAATGTTTGTCACATTTGTGTGCCCCCGAATCTCCCTAGTTTCTCAACTATTGCTAGCCTGCATTAAAATAGCCTCACTTAATCTTACATGTAAGCATTTGACCTACGCAAACCATGTAATGTTTATGGAACTCATACTCCACTAAAGAGAGGCAAACCAGGCCTTGAGATTTATTCTTTTATCATTATTTATATTGTGACCTCATTTTTCCACCAGGTTCTAAAGGACCCAGGTACAAATAAATAAAATAAGATTAAAAGGTACAACACAAAGATTAACAAGTACAATATATACAATCCTTCCTCAACCATGTTAACTTCCAGGTCTGAGAACTCCCCTCCTTGCAAAATTTCCTTCCATTGTGGTGTTCTTGCTGTGAATGTAAAGAGTTAAAGTTCATACATTTGAAAAGTAGCCACTCAGACAGTTGAGCAATGTGTTGTATGCATTTAAAATATGGAAAAGCAAGAGAAGTTAGTTAGAAATAAAAGGCAAGCTTCTGAATTCTAGTAGGGATGTCAATAATTATCATTGGAGGGTTAAAATAAGCCCCCTTCAGTGCACCAAGAACCGGTGCAAACACTCAAGAATCTGATCTCACATCAGCCTATTGAATCCTATTTTTTTTCTTTCCATATTCCAGCCTTTCTAGAATGAGCTTTGTGGTTGGCTTGTCAAGCTCCCTCTATCCCTCCTTTTACTCTTCCTTTCCTGACTCCAACAAACTGCGAGAAATGCTTCTCGATATACATGAATTAAACAAAAGACCAGGTTATTGAAAGGCCACTAATGGGAGCAAAGTATGTCAGTGGCAAGGGTCTTAAACAGATCATAGATAATTAACTACTGTAAGACTATAAGCTTTCCTCCAGAGTCATTGTGAGTGTATCTGTGTCTCTTT
Source organism: Pseudonaja textilis (assembly GCF_049901715.1). Taxonomy (NCBI): domain Eukaryota; kingdom Metazoa; phylum Chordata; class Lepidosauria; order Squamata; family Elapidae; genus Pseudonaja; species Pseudonaja textilis. The sequence goes on along the minus strand of NC_141990.1, from coordinate 136,425,048 downwards.
AGAAAACTGAGGTAAGGAATGCCTCAGCCACCAGCCTATTTTCTCTTACAAAAAAACTGACAATCACAACCGTGGCCTTTCTTCAAGACACTTCTCTGAGCAGGATGAAATGCTGTGATACTGAGTCCTTCTGGCAAAACTATTCTTCATGTCAATAATTTAGGTTAAAAGGGGAGAGGGAGGGCATCTGGAACACTGTACTCATCTAAGGGAGTTTTCTGAAACAATCTCCAGATTTTGAAAGGGGAGAGAAGGCATCAGGCTGCCTTGGCATATTTCTTTAGATCCCTGCCACAAACCGAACCAGGGGAAAACATCTGGGAGATGGGATGTTTTCTATGCATGAAAGTGACCCCCAAGAACTGCGCATTGAGAAGAAATATTGCTGTAATGAAGCTATAATCAGGTCACGGGGACTTGATGTTGCAGCTGTATTCATCTTGACAGTTCAAGGAATATTGTTTACAAACAGACTTGAAACCAGCTGCTCAGCGAGAAGGGTGCCCCCTTTTCTTTACAGAAGGAAGTAAATTACACAACATTATACTGAATGCCTTTGATTTTCAATAGGCTGCATACCCATTATGAGGGTGTGTGTGGGGGGAGGGGGGAAATATATGCCTTTCCTTCAGCAGATCCTTCAGTACACGATAATTGTTTTTGGTCATATCTGCCCAATGGTATCCTGTTTTAAAAAGCAAAGCAGCATTGTGAAATGCAGAGTCACAGAAGTCTAGATTAAACTGAAGCACCTGCTGTTCCCTCCCTCCAGTTCTATGGGACCATTCTTTTAAGATTTCCCTCAAAGCGACATTAATGTGCTTTCTTTCTCCAGTTTGTTATCTGTCCTGCTCTCATTCTGCCTCAGCAAGGAGACCAGTGACTGGTATTGTAACCTTAGATTTAATGTGGGGCTGAACTACCTGAAGAAATTGATTGGTGCCCTCCTTGCACACTCTCTGCTGGCAGGAAAAACAGCCCTCAATTGTTCTCCCCCAAGGAAGGAGCCCTGCCCCTCCCCCCCAATTATCCTGAAGAAGTAGGAGCCATGCATATGTGCAAAATCCATATTGATAAGTAGTTCCCTCCTGCCAACTTCTCCTGCCAAACATGTGACAAATGGTGTCTGTGTGATAATAAATCAGGCTTTTCTCTTTAAGGCTATATCTGCCTAGCTATCACCTGGTTTCTGGACCGACAAGGAAACTGGAGAGGACCATTCTTAAAGATGGATCTTGCATTCTTCCACAAGAGGCCTAACCTGTTTTAAAAACAGCCTCCCCAAGGGGCTTGACGAGCATTCTATGGATCTTGGCTGCATTCCTGTCCCTTCTGTTTCAGATAGGCTGACAGGCACTGGCAAAAGGGAGCTACTTCATTCTCCATGAAGTCTCTGACTGTAGGGATGAGCTGAAGGAAACCGAAGGTTTGGTTGGGAAATCTCCTCCCACTTCTCTTGAAGTCTCCCTCCCTCCCAGACAGTAGCAGATCCCCCGGCTGCCAGGAATCAGGAATACGGTAGCCAGGGGTGAGATTCTACGGGTTTGGCTGGGTTTGGTTGAATTGGTAGCTCCGAGGATCAGCTGTTGCCCCTTGACCCAGGCTTTAGCCTGTGCTTTATATCCTGTTTTTCAAGCACAGCTGATTTGCATGGCACAGCAGATTGCCTCATATCAGCTGTTTAATATGACAGGGATTGCTGGAGAAGGTCAGCAGCAAATGCTCTGTGCGCGCGCTCACCAAACCGGTTGTTATACCGATTGAATCACACCCCTAACCGTAGCAAGACAAGCAACAATACATGGGGCAAAACCTTTCTAACCTCACGGTTCATCTCTGTGATATCAGAGAATTGGCTGCTAAAAAAAAAAACCCTCTATCCCGTCTTCTCCTTCTATCCCTCTCAGACCCCTGTCCAGTCTATGAAGAGTAGTTGTAGAAATTGGGAGAGGTAGTTCACAGCTATTATTTTTAACCAACTATCAAAAATCAACTCTGTGTGATCAAGGACTACATAATTACAGGAGATCACACTTTCAAAAAGTCAAGTTCTACAAAGAAGAAAGGCCTAGAAAACAGTGCCCATAAACCAGAGAACAAAGGGTCTGCTCATATCAGCACAAAGTGTTCATCTGGAATTGGACACACCCTAACACCAATACTATCAGCAGCAACACCATCCTCCTCAACTTCAAGGAGGCATTGTAGATTGATCATAACACAAGATTTGGCCTGGAAGTAGATGGCAAACATTACTTGTAATCTGGAAAAACTAAAATAAATGTAAGCTGTTTCTGCTTTAGTCTAGGAATCAGCCAAGAGCCAGTGATGAGGGTATGTTCTTCAAACATAATTATTATAGTGATTAGCTGATCTTTTTGTCGACCTGTTACATTTATTTAGAAGTCATACATATTGAGTTGAACGGGGGCATATTCTGTATTAAGAGCACAAGCCATTGCAGCCTTAAACATATGGATATTTACTTGGCAATTTCCAAATCTCAGATGGGCATGATTCAGTTCAGTTTCCAGTACATTTAAGCCATGCAAAAAAATAAGATCAAAAGTGGAGGGCATTACACTGATCTGTGTAAACTGAACACATGCTTCATTGCATGTTTAAAACGTTCATGATTGGTTTGGGTTTAAGGGGACTATCTGGGCTATCAAGTGTTTAGTACCATTTTTGTAAACAAGTTGCATAATTATATGATGTAAAAGGATGTTCAGCATTTGTCCTTAACAAGAATATCTCCAATTCAAGGTTGTTCCTTCATTGATTCTTTTATTAGGAACAAACTTGTAAACTATTGTGAAGCTTGAATGGAACAAGAGTCCAAGGGAGACTGATAATTCAGCTCTATTCACCAGCATACACAACTCATTAAGTATTTCTTTTGGTTCTCCAGAACAGAAAAATAGCAATTTTTTTCATATTAAGGCATGCAGTTAAAAAAAAAAAAACTTTTATAAAGCTTGGCTATAAACCTTGATCTCTGAGATAGTATTCTGATCCTTCCTTTAATTTTAGCTGAAAAAGGACCAGCGCTTAAAAATGTAAAAATATTTAAAAATTAAGTGTCTTTATAGAAACTAAAATGCAAAGCATTCTAGAGTAACTGATATTATTATTTTAAAGCTACTTAGGGTGCTTATTGGGCCAAGTTTGGACCAAGAGTTAACATGCAGCATGGGGAGTTCCAAATATTTGGTAATGTGAGAAATGCAAGATGCAAATCAGTTTAAGAAGGACTAATATTTACTTTCCTTGGCCCCTTTCCCCATTCTAAATTACATTGAAATCACTGAAAGGTATTAATATATGCCTATTACACTGTATGTCTGGAGATCAGGACTGACATACTGTATATGCAGCGGATTCAGTCTTCCTCGTCACACCTGGGAATGTTCTCATATCTATTCTATTTATTTTCTCTTAATACGTCCGCTGTGTAAACTTCTTAGAGAGGGCTGTAAAGTACTGTGAAGTCGTATATAAATCTAAGCACTATTGCTATTTGACTCCCCTGCCATTGGGATTACAACTTCCGAGATGTAAGAGTTGCAGAGATATATGAAACTTAGAGAAAAATTTGGAACTTTCTCTTTATCCCAGAGCAGAAAGTCTCAAAAATCCTGGGGCCTGTGGACTAGCAATAGCAATAGCGCTAAGACTTATATACAGTTTCACAGTGCTTTGCAGCCCTCTCTAAGCGGTTTACAGAGTCAGCCTATTGCCCCCAACAATCTGGCTCCACATTTTACCCACCTCAGAAGGATGGAAGGCTGAGTCAACCTTGAGCCAGTGAGGATTGAACTCCTGGCAGTGAGCTGAATTAGCCTGCAATATTGCTTTCCAACCAGCATCTCAGAGATCAAGAATTATAAAGTGTGTGTGTGTGTAATCTCTCTCATTTGTAGAAACAGAAAATTCCAAGGCCTCCAAACCAAACACATGACAGTACTAAGAAGATTCTACTCTGAGAGAGGCTGTCTTATTGCAGAGAATAAGCCTTCTTCTAATATCAAAGAGTATGGACAAAATTGAACATGTTATTATTAAACATAAAAGTAATATTAAAATCCAAACCTATAAGAAAACTTGATACAAAATTCCACAGAGTGGCTAAATATAACTAGAAATATTTGTTGGTTCTCCCCATCACCCATATTAATTTATCAGCCTGTCTAAGTTGTCTGGGGACAGAATTCCTGAGTGAATTGAAGTTTAATTGAATTCTGACAAAATTCAGTTGTGAGGAATTGAGGAAATTTGTTATTCAAACCAAAATGCAATATAGACATTTTCTCCAGTATGCTCCATGTAGGTTTATCAGGCTTGGAATGATATTTTCAAATCCCATTGAATGAACACTTTCAAACCTTTTGGTGGATTCTTCCTGCATCATTCATTTGCATAGAGTTGCTGTAGAAGTTTCTTTTCCAAGTGATTTTAGAGCCACAGGAAGCTTACATTCTCACTGCTGTGGAAAACATGTAACATCCAAGCTTTCCAAGTACTGCAAGATAGCATTGCTGTAAAATATCGTTATTTTCAAATGGCCACTTTGTCTGTATGGTACTGTGAGCAGAATACTTTCTAATTAGTATTTGCACTGGAAATTAAAACACACACACACTCAAAGGAGCTGAGGAACAATTATGTTTCCTTGCTAATTAATGCTTCAAAAATAAATTATGCAAATGAGCCACAAAGGGCTCTTTCTAAGTTGGTTCCTGATATTCTGTAGGGCAGTGTTTCTCAACCTTAGCAATTTGTTGATGGGTGGACTTCTGGGGAATTCTGGGAGTTGAAGTCCATCCGTCCCCAGAATAAACTGGCAAGGTTGAGAAGCACTGCTGTATGGGAATATTTTGAATGATTTCCAGCTTTCCACCATATAAATAGTGCTGGCTCTTTAAAAATCAACCAGTCCTTGAGTTAGCTTTGTAGGCGTTTCTGACAGGAGAATACAGACAGACAGATGCAAACTAATAAAAAATTAAAACAATCTACTTCCAATTGTCTGCTCCAATCTAAGGATATGCATTGCTTAATATTAGAGGCAGTACCATTCTGCATATTAGGCCTAAGTCTGTAATCAATCTTATTACAATCTGAAGTAAGCCTGGTTAAATTCAGTGGAACTTAACTTATGAGTAGATATACTGGGAACTGCTTTGTTAAGCCTACGTTTCAATTCACAAATAACAAGGCTGACTTGATTTGACTGGAAATTTCGGTGGCAATGGTCTTTGCAATTTTAAAAGCAGAATGCTTTAGGAAACAATTGGCACATTACTTCAATGACTGGTATGTGCTAATATTCAAAGCTACTAATAAAGACATTAGGCACAGTTTCTAATGCAAAAGCCAGAAAGGGAAGTTAAATTGTCCCTGAAGCAGTTGTCCCCCACCCACACCCTTACATATCAAAGCAGCAAAAGAGAAAACTCTGAGCTGCAAAACTCATAGTGGAAGCTATAAGCATGAATTATTAGTTGTTTGTAGCAACTGTTGATGCACTCATTTTACTTTTTGAGAATGATTACATAAAGGCCATATATATTTTAAACTGTTTTTTTTCTTTCCTACATGATGTTAACTAAGACGTTGTTTAAGTGTGGTGAGCTTTAAAATGTTATATAAATCTAAATGGGGACTTACTAACTTAACAATTACATCAATGGGGACTTATTACTATATACAGGTGTTATACCCTAACTCAAATCCAAGTCAATCAATTTCTTTGTATTATTAAAAAGGGGGTCACATCCCTTGAGTCAAAATTGATACTTCATGACTTTATGGACACATCTATGTATGTTTCTTGGTAGCATTATAGAAATCACTTGCCACTGGCTTCTTCTGAGATATTTTTAAACTTTCCAGTTTAGTCTATATCCCTGATATTCTCAGGAGGGTTCCCATCCAATCAGGCAACAGAATTAGCCAGGTTCTGGGATGAGTGAATAGTCCAGAGTTAAAATCTCAATCAGTCTCTCTCTCTCTCTCCTCCTTCTTCCTTTTTGCCAGGCTTCAATGTATTCTATTTTCTGTTCCATGTTGGCGGGCAAACAGCTGTTGCCCAGTTGCAAAGCATCTGCTTTAGATGTAGATTAGAAGGTGCCAGAGTGTGTCATAGCTTCTTCAGAATTGAATAAGGCTTATTCAAAATTCTGGATAGCTGTTGCTTAGCTATTGCAGATAATGCAGGTAGTCCTCAACTTACAACAGTTCATTTAGTGACCGTTCAAAGTTACAATAGCACTGTAAGAAGTTATTCATGACCATTTTTCACACTTACGACCATTGCAGCATCTCCATGGTCAGGTGATCAAAATTCAGCCGCTTGGGTATTGACTCATATTTATGACCGTTGCAGTGTCGTGTGATCACCTTTTGCAACCTTCTAGCAAGCAAAGTCCATGGGGAAGCCAGATTCACTTAACAACCATGTCACTAACTTAACAACTGCTGTGATTCACTAAGCAACCATGACAAGAACAGTCGTAAAATGGGCAAAATTCCCTTCACAACTATCTTGCTTAGCATCAGACATTTTGGGCTAATTGTGGGCATAAGTCGAGGATTACCTGTACTCGACTGAATAAGGCACTGATCTGACTTGATGTAGGTCAGGGCTGTCAAACTTGCACCCCGTGGGCTGGGTGGGTCACGCTCTGGCCATGCCCAATCCTGGTTAGTGAAGCGGGGAAAATCCTGATGTGTCACATGAGGATGAGAGTTTGACATCCCTGATGTAGGTTGTTTTCTATGTTCATCCTCACCCCATCCCCATCGGTCCCTTTTTCAATGATACAAACCTATGTTTGTTTGAGAATGTTTGAAGGACCCAAGAAGACACCTTATCAACTTCGGGAGTAGGGATTTCTCTTGATCTTTTTCAATCATCCAAAGATGTTCCAAAACACCAATCACTTTTATTTCTCTTTCTGAACCTTATTACTGATCTGCACTGGGGATTTTTTTTTTATTGTTGTCAATCCAGAATATTGTCATGTATTGTTTTGCCAGGACAGCTGAATTTGTGTTTTTTTGTTCCTGCACTTTTTAGGGTCGGTAGAAAGAATATTCAGGAAATGAGAATGATCTTGACTTCGTTTATAAAATATAGACAAGTCTGAAAAATGAGGTATTCTTTTTTTTTTTACAAAGCGCAAGTATTTTAAGAATTCCCTGTCCTCCTGAAATATTTAAGTGTATTTTGCGGTGGGTCACATTTGGAATTATAGTAATTTGATCCATATGAAATGTATCGGAACCCACCCACAGCAGGTTTAAACTTGTCTTCAGCTCCTTCCTTACCCCTGACTTGTCCATAATATCCATTGCCACAGAAGCCACTGTGTTTAAATCCCCTCCGTTACTATTTCCACTCCCACTGTCTATCAGAGTAAAAATTTGAACAAACCATTTACTTGTTAACCTTATTTTGTGTTTAACCCAAGAGCCCAAAGAGTTATAAACAGTTTTCCCCTCTTTCTTTTTTTCGCCACAGGAAGACATTCTGGTCTGAGAGATAGCAACAGGCCCAAGAGCTTTCAAGACTGAGGAGGGATCCGAGTCTTGATTCTTTCAAAGAAAAAGAAAGAATAATAAGCAATTATTTTGGAATGGAAATATTACTTTCCAGGTTTGCTACACAGGCTATATTTCTTTTTAACACAGGGGTGGGGAACTGTAGCCCTTTTATGACTTGTGGACTTTAGCTTCCTTCTGGACTTCAAATTCTTGTGTTACAGCTGGCTCAGGAATTCTGGGAATTGAAGTCTAAAAGTCATAAAGGGGCCATAGTTCCCACCTTTGTTTTAATTAACAGATTTCTTTTCATGTAGCACTTTATCTTTTTCCAAAACTGCAACAGGGTGAGAAGTTATGTGAAATCAGAGCTAATTAGACATAAGTATGTACAACACACATACACACAAACACACACACACACACATCCTGCATCTTACTTTTTGAGAACAACCTCAGCAGAAACACCCTGAGTGTGTATCCCAACTACATTGTGAGTTTACCAGTCATAAATCTGGAGTTTAAAATGCAAATCGTTTGCTGAGCTGCTCAAGCATCCTTGTCATGTTAATCTGAGTAAGTGCCATGCAGCTGACTGGCCCTATAGTCAGTGTGAGGGAAGAGCTGGCATTTTAAATGCTTTTACAAGTCAATAAAAAGTGGTGTCAGCTCTGCCATTTCCTTTCCTGATCACTACCTGACAACTTTGTGTTGTCCTGCCATCCAGTCTCCCCTTTCACTGCAAATAACAACCTCACATATCCTCTTCAGAAAGGAAGTAATTCACTTCATAATTGCCCTGGCCCCAAACAAGCCATGAGCATACTCAAAAGGCAATTTGTCCCATGTTACACTCAAGCTTAACCAGATGCCTAGAATTTTTGCTGTGAATCAGCCTAAGGATAGATAGAATCAATCATTTTTGAATTGAGAGTTTTTTATATTATGAGAAAAGTGGGGTGTGGGAAGAAAACACATTTTTCCTGACACAAAACAAGCAGAAAGAATATTGTTTCAAGTCTGGGGTTAGTCGGCTATTCAGAAAGAAAGAGAGATAACTGAAACATTTTGGAAACAAACCTAATAGAAAGTGGATGGCATTTGACTTCAGGAACAGGGAGCTTATGCTTATAGCACATATTTTTTTTCACATTGATTCGTAAAGTTTAAGGTGGTGTTTCTAAATTTTGGCAAATTTAAGATATATGGACTTCAACTCCCAGAATTTCCCAGCTTGCCTAGTGCTTAAATTCACCAGCATCCCTGGCTAGGGATTTCTGGGAGTTGAAGTCCGTACATCTTAAAGTTGCCAAGGATGAAAAACACTGGATTAGGGCATTGAAAAGTTTCATGTCAAATCTAAAGAGATAATAGTTTCTCAAGCTAGGCCCAATACCTCCATGAGAAAACTACAAACTCCTTATATTATGTGGGTTGCAAAAAAGCTGAAAAGTATGGCACCCTCTCACCCTTATTTATTTATAGATATCAGACTACCACACTGTTAGAATGTTTTTTTAAAGAATTCTTGAAGAGTGGATTCTTTTCTTTATCTCACCCTCTTTATAAAACATTTCAAGGTAGCTTACAAGAACACAGCACATAGAAAAAAAGTATCAATAAACCCAGATCACCAGGCAGATAAAATTGCAGTGAACAATCTCAATGTTTAAAATATATTGGTGTAGCAAATATGTTCTTAAACCTCAGTTGAATGTGGCCTTTTGTGTGTGTGGAGGTGGGGGCTGGGGGAGGCCATCCTATAGCTAGGCTGCTACCACATAATAATTGCCTTCTTCCTTGTAGATGCAACTTACTTTTAGAAGGAAGTAGTATTGGGAAAGGCTTTTGGCCATTCTTTGAGCTTCCTATTAAGAGCACATCTCATTGGTATGCAGATCTCCCTGTATTTTATCCACTATCCCATCAGAATAATGACTTAGAAGCCACTCTTTTGGAGAACAGCAGCAGCCTTCATGATGCCTAGAGAAGGAAGTCCATTGGATAGAGGCCTTAGATTAGACTTACAGGGGTCTTCAAAATTGACAGCTTTAAGACTTGTGGATTCCCAGAATTCCTCCTCCAGTCATGTTAGCTCAGGAATTCTGGCAGTTGAAGTCCACAAGTCTTAAACTTGCCAAGTTTGAAGACCCTTGGATTAGAACATCCAGCAGCTCAGTTTTCTAGGCAATTGTGGGAATCAATCTTCGGTTTTACAGTAGGCATATTTCAGATTAGCGGAGACTGCTAATCAATCATTTTTACCCATGCTTTAGTTCTCACCTACTTATATACTTAATTAAAATGCATTTAATGCAATTTTAATTTAATTTACAGTTAATTTATATAATAGCACTATACCATGATATATATCAACATGAACCAAAGCCAGTGACAATAAAGCAAGCATTTCCATCCCAAAATACTAAAACACATTCTGTGGGCTTGCAGTCCTGTAAAATGTGACTTACAAGAGGTTTATAGAAAATAAAGGAGGTTTGGGGGCTTTCTCAATGATGATAGAGATGGGATTTAATGAACAAAAATCCAGGGGGTGGGGGGACAAGTCCCATTAAATCTATAGTTCTGTCCTGAGTATTGGGGAATAATTAAAAAACTTGAAATTCATTGCTAATTTAATCACCAAGCTTCCTGTGAGGAACACATTTCTTTGGGTAATTCATAAAATAGAAATAACAGCAGTTTTTGCTGTTCTAAAGATAACAATCCATGTTATTTTTACAGTATTTATTTATATTCTGCCTTCGTCTATTTTTTTGAAAAGAACAACCCTATGAGGTGCATTGAACTACAAAAGAATGTTTGGTCCAAAATCACTCAGCTGGCTTTCATGCCTCAAGCAGAACTAGAACTCACAGTCCCCTGACTTCTAGTTTGGTGCCTTTATCCTGAGATCAGATTTATTGTTTTGACTTAGGACTAAGGCACCCAAGAGAATTGCTTTCTGAATTAGTCTTTCTCATCACTGTAATCAAACCAGCAAGCAAAATACGTTTTCAGCAACCTCTATCAGAGCACCAATTTTCACACAGGTCAAATGCAACCTTAGTACTGGTGCACATTTTCCCCACTTTATTCTCATCAGTATGATTCCAATGATCCCCATGCTCTCTCATAAGATGGGTGAGTGTGCCGCACACTCACTCTAAAATACCTACAAATAAAGCAACAAGATGGGAAAAGAAGGGAGTGAGCGATGGCCAGGGAGCAAATTTCTTTTTGCAGATAACAGCGTATCAATGCTGCTTTGCAATCTGCACTGTGCAAACAGCCAACACACGTGAGGTTGGCTGGATCTTCTCAAAAACTGCAGCACATCTTTCCCCAGATTGTGAAGAGATTTATCTAGATTCTTCTTTGATTGTCTTGCAACAGGATCCGATAACTTTTCTTTGATGAGAAAACTTTCACCATGCAAAAAAATTAGTTAGTTTTAGTTAGTTTCTATTAGTTTTGTTTTTATTTGCAATGACTGTTTGTTACATTTGTTGATGTTTGCTTTTTTGATGTGACGTTTTAATTGATTCATATGCTCTGAATAATGTATATATACATGCATCTTTATGTCAACAATGCTAGGAAGAGATGGCCTACATGTCTTCCTCACAAGCTGAATTCACACAGTTAATTCACACAAGGAGCTGCTGATCCAGTTCCACAGAGGAATTATTGAGTCTATCATCTGCACCTCTATAACTGTCTGGTTTGGTTCTGCAACCCAACAGGACAGATACAGACTTCAGAGGATAATTAGGACTGCAGAAAAAACGATTACTACCAACCTGCCTTCAATCAAGGACCTGTATACTGCACCAGTCAAAAAGAGGCTGTGAAAATATCTACAGACCCCTCACATCCCAGACATAAACTGTTTCAACTCCTTCCCTCAAAACGACGCTATAGAGCATTGCACACCAGAACAACTAGACACAATAACAGTTTTTTCCCAAAAGCTATCGCTCTGCTAAACAAATAATTCCCTCAGCACTGTTCAACTATTACAAAATCTGCACTACTATTACTGTTAATCTTCTCATCACTCCTTATCACCCATCCCCTCCCACTTGTGATTGTAGGACTGTACGTTCTATATTGACTGTTTCCTAGTATGATTTGATTGCTGATTGTACCCTATGACTATCATTAAATGTTGTACGTTATCATTCTTGATTCTTAACGAATGTATCTTTTCTTTTATGTATACTGAGAGTATTTACACCAAAACAAATTCCTTGTGTGTCCAATCACACTTGGCCAATAAAGTATTCTATTCTATTCTATTCTATTCTATTCTATTCTATTCTATTCTATTCTATTCTATTCTATTCTATTCTAATTTACTCTACTCTACTCTACTCTATTAACTGTAAACTATTAATAACCTAAATACTCTCTGGTATGTGCCAAATCTCTCATGGGGACTGCATGGAATCCTAAACATATTTACAAGGGCGTAAACCTCATTAAGCTCCAAAAGACTTGCTTCTGAATTTAAGTGCCTTGAGATTGTACTGTAAAATAGGTTTCATTTGATAACCGACATCGATTTCATGACTTTTCCAAGTCTCAGCCATTTTTCTTACTAGAAACATTTCATTGCATAACAGTTGGCTATTTACATTGTAAGCCATTAATGCGTTCCTTATCTTCTCCCCTGCCTTTTCAGTAAATCTCACAGCAGATGAACCAACAGCTTGGTAATAAACAAACACCTGTCAATTGGGGGCACACTCTTCATGCCAAATGCCTCCGTGTTCTGTCATATAAGAGAAGAACGATGGATTAAAATATTCTTATGAAGCACAACTTCCATCATTCCTGAATTTAAAGTATCTGTTCCAATTTATTAAGCAGCCCAGTGTGCTTACTAGGCTATTAAACTGGTGGAAGGCAAGATAAAAATATGAAAGGAAAACAATGAGAAGAAATTAAATCCAGCGTAATTTGTGCAGTGGTCGTATTTCATTGAAAGAAGAACAATGGTAAACATTTAATAATATTAGAAGACCTCTTAATATACTTTACTCTATGTTTTAATATCTATACTGAAGATTAAAACACATTATTCCCTTTGGTTATTATTTCCATATATTAAGTTTTTAAGAGCATGTTTATTTCATGAGGTTTCAAGTGTCCTATTTATCTCAGCATTACTCCAACAAAACATTGGATTAGAAGCTGCCATCACAAGTAGGGATACAACTTCAAATCAGTCTGATCTTCAACATATCATTTTTTTTTTTTAGCCTGCATAAAACATAGTGACACAGACAAGGTGGCCTTGATTCCCTATATCCTTGTAATTTAACTACTTGTCTTTAAGCAGAAATATCTATCTATCTTTGATAGCAAATCAGAAGTTTTATTTGATTCTGGATGCAGCAGCTTAAGTTTTCAATAATGTTTGGAAGATACCGTAGTTGGCCAGCTGTGAGTGGCCCATGAATTATAATATTTCCTGCACAGAGATAATCTGGCCGCAGATATCAACACTCTTCCTGTTTCTTTTTTAAGGGGATCTCAACCAGTGAACCTTTTTTTTTCTTCATTTCATCCATGATCTTTGAAACAGTAAAACCTGATGACTTTTTCCCCCTCAGTTGCATGGGAAAGGAGAAAAATAAATCAACCATAACCAATGAGTTTGGTTGTTGATTTGGTTGAAGACTTTTCCCATAGTGCCCATGGTCTTCTGACCCTGTTTTCCAAGTTAGGGGCAAGTTCTCCATTACTTTTTTCCTGGCTTCTTTGTCCTCTTCCATCTCCCTCACATCCTCTATATCCAGTGGTGGGATTCAATTTTTTTTATTACCGGTTCGGTGGGAATGGCTTGGTGGGCATGGCAGGGGAAGGATACTACAAAATCTCCATTCCCTCCCCACCCCACTAACCTGCTTTCCAGCTCCGTTCTCCTGTGCAGGGCAACAAAAGAAGACCCAGCCCATCAGCTGGGACTTGGGAGGCAGAGAATAGAGGGGGACGGGGCCAGTCAGAGGTGATATTTGCCGGTTCTCTGAACTACTCAAAATTTCCACTACCGGTTCTCCAAAATTGGTCACAACCTGCTGAATACCACCTCTGCCTATATCCACACCTATTCAGTGTGATTTTTTTCCAGTTCTTTTTCAATATTTTTTCCTGGCTTTGTATGTCATGTAGTCTTTTATATGTTGCTCCTAGGAGGCCCAGCATGCATGGCCATCGATCAGACACATGTAGATCAGTATGTTACAGGGAACTGTGGTTGTTCCACCACTGTTCCAAGCAGCACGAAATCCAAGCATCTCTCCCAGAGTAACCTAAAGTCCTTGCTGGATAATTTTCTCCCAATGCCATCACCAGTAAAAGTAATGAGTGTTTCAGGATATTTATAAGTGGTTTTGAAGGCTAAGCAAGGCTACACAGACACAGACGCAACATCCTACTCAGAATGAATAAAACATTAGGCGGACCACAAAAGTATATAATAGATAAAAGTAAATAGTTACATAAGAACACTTTGTATGGAATATAAAATCATGGGTTTTATTAGAAAACTTTGTAGAATAAACATAGGTTTTTATGGGCCAAGCAATGTTAAATCAAACTTCACAACTGTCTACTGTGAATGCATTTTTTCCCTCTACTTGCCAAACTAGTCAAATCTATGCAGGAACCCATGCAAAACCTCTAGAATTGTGGCAAAATCCCAAAGGCTGACACCCGTTTTGCTGTTTTTAACACGCAAACCTTGGGAGACATGTATCATCAAAACACTATGGATCTCTAAGAGCCAGTTTGCTGTGGTGATTAAAGCATCAAGTTATAAACCAAGAGACCTTGAATTCCAGTCCTGCCTTAGCAGTGTTGGGATTCAAAAATTTTTACTACCAGTTCTGTGGGCGTGGCTTGGCGGGGCATGGTGTGGCTTGGTGGGCATGGCTTGGTGGGCATGGCAGGGGACAGATACTATATAAGGTTATCTCTTAAGTTCTCACATGTTATTTTGAAAGAAGTAAAGAAGACTACAATTCCAGAACTGCATACTGTATCCCCTTTGAGGTCAGGATAATTGAGAGGGTAGTGGCTAAAGAATTGCAGCAACTTCTGAATACTGATGTTCTGCCTCCATTCATATGTAGTCTTAAGTCTTACAACAGTTCATTTAATGACTATTCAGAGTTACAACAGGAAAAAAGTGATTTATTACCATTTTTCACCCAAGAGGTGCAGAATCCCATGGTCACCTGATCAAAACTCAGGCGTTTGGCAGCTGACTCGTATTTATGACAGATGCTGTTTTATGGGGTCATGTGAAGATCACCTTTTGTGACCTTCTGACAAGCGGAATCAGTAGGGAAGCCAGATTCACTTAACAACAACAGCACGGTCATAAAATAGGGCAAAATTCACTTAGCAAATGTTTTGCTTAGCAACATATGTGGCAAGATGTTGGGCTCAATGGTGATCATATGTCGAGTACTACCTTGTAATAAATGACCTTTTTAGGATAGAAAAAGAAAAGAGGACCATCCTGCCCTGTTGATCCTTCTCTATCTCTCAGTAGCTTTTGGTACGAGAAATCATGCTTTTCATTGAGCTAACCCTATGAGTTGGGAACTGTAGACAGCGTGTTAGGGTGGCTCCATTCCCATTAATACAGCTATTTCCAAAAAAGTAATGCAGGACAACTTCTGTTCAGTACTTCAGGCTGCAATAAGACTCGATAAGAGCTCATAAGCCTAGGCTAAACCCCAAGTGGACAGAAAGAATCCAGCCATTCTCATATTGAGGAACAGAAATTAATCCCAATGTTGATTGAGATGGTACTTCCCTTCTAGGACTATTGTCACCATTTCAGATTGCTTTTGGATACCAAAGTTTTCCTGGAAATACATTGGATCAGAAGGACCTGCAAAAAACTTTGGTGAGGCAGCTTGGCAATGCAGCTCACATCTGGCCTTAGAATATTATGTGAAAGCCACTCATTTGACAGAAGTTTAATTTTGCATTCTTTGCCTCTGTTGTAGAGAGATATAGCCAAAATGATTTTTCAAAATATAGGCAGTCCTTGAGTTACAGTGGGAATTGAGACTGCAGTTGCCATTGCTATTTTAAATGTTTCATAATCTTTTTCATTTTTAACAATGTTTTTTTTAAAATCTTTATGGTGATTGTTTTTTTTCATTGTTGCATGTGACCCAGAGTCACTTCTTGTGAGATGGGCAATCATATAAGATAGATAGATTATAGATAGATAGATAGATAGATAGATAGATAGATAGATAGATAGATAGATGGTAGACAGACAGACAGATAAGATAATAAGACAAACAGATAAGACAGCTAGATAATATAGATAATGATAAATGACAGCAGATAGATAGATAGATAGATAGATAGATAGATAGATAGATAGATAGATAGATAGATAGATAGATAGTGTTAGATCAGGTAGATCGGTTCCCACAGAGACGTGAGACCAAAGTGTACTTTCAGCTCTTTATTTCAGCGTTAAGACCTGTACAAGATCTTGGAGCCATGGCAGCCCTTCATATAGGGATTGCTCATGGCTCGGCGGCCAATGACAGGACTTTGAATCTCCCGTGATCGGCTCATTCTAAGCGCGCCGATCACAGCCGTTCAGTTGACCAATTGGGTCGTGGTCCATGTGGACCAATCAGTATTCAGTATTTGGAGTATGCTGATATAGAACACCCCTCCCCTCTTGGTTCGGTCCGACGGAACATGGTTACGTAGTCACGCAGGTAGGCGGGGCTTTGTACCTGTCTAGTTGACCTGCGCGGCTCAGTTGCTGCTTGGTCCTTGACCGGTTCGGACAGGCTCCTCGTCGTTCCGGTTCTCTTGGATGGAACTGCCTGGAAGGGTGAGCTGGGCCTGCAGTGTGTCAGGAACACGGCCCTTTTTTTCTGTTCGTTGGCATCTTTTAGGTTGCTGCTTTCCAGGAACATTAGGAACCGGTCAATGTATGATTCCCAATCCTCGGCAGCCTGGTTGAAGGGTGCGGGTGGCGTGATGCTGCTGGCTATCTTATCAGTCGCTTTGTGCTGCTTCGCTACGTGCTTGGTTGGTCTCTTGTCTCACGATCCCATCCTCGTCGCCAGTGTTAGAGCAGGTAGATCGGTTCCCACAGAGACGCGAGACCAAAGTGTACATTCAGCTCTTTATTTCAGTGTTAAGACCTGTACAAGATCTTGGAGCCGCGGCAGCCCTTCATATAGGGATTGCTCGTGGATCGGCGGCCAATGACAGGGCTTTGAATCTCCCACGATCAGCTCGGCCAATCGCAGTTGATTCTAAGCGCGCCAATCGCGGCCGTTCAGTTGACCAATCGGGTCGCAGTCTGTGTGGACCAATCAGTATTCAGTATTTGGAGTATGCTGATATAGAATAGATAGATAGATAGATAGATAGATAGATAGATAGATAGATAGATAGATAGACAGACAGACAGCTAGCTTTTAAAGCCCAATGTCATGTGACTGCATTGCTTAGTGATGATAATCCCCGCAGACCCCCACATACATTTTCTGCCACCATTACAAACCTACGGTAGTAGAGGGGAGGCAAGACAAGGAGGATCAGCTGGGACAGCAACAGGGAAGTCACAGCAGTAAGTAGAACAGGTAGAAGACATCAGCCTCTTGACCTAACTCTGCTGTGTAGGATGGACAAAGGGACAGAGATGGGGGAGGGAGGTGGACAGGTGGAGGTCATTGAAGCAGAGGCAAATCATACAGGATGTATGTGACTATGGGACGCTGTGATAGTCATAAATGTGGGTTGGACGCCAAGTTCCTGGATGTTGAATGTTGCAACTGCTGTAAGTGTGAAGAATAATCCTAAATCCCTTTTATCAGCACTGTTGGATCTGGAGGGAGCAGACAGACAGACTTCAGCTCAGTCCTAACAAGACTGAGTGAGTGACTTTTGGCTATTTTGCCCCCTAGGGTCAGCGCTGCTCACAACGTTAGTCTCAGATGGGGCTGCACATCCCCATTCAAGACAGGTGCACAACTTTGGGGTAATTCTGGACTCACAACTACAGCTCGACATGATCAGAAGGACCTTTGCACAGGTTTCCACCTCCAAGGATCTTGTCCAATGCAGAAACCATCTTCAAACCGATGACATTCAGATACCCTGGGATTATAATTCCCAAAATTACCACAGGTTTTTACCTGCAGGCTGGGCGTTGTAGCTCCAAAATTTCAGGGGGTCCAGTTTGGGTGATGCTGCTGTGACCATACAAGGAAATGTTCCCATAGTCAATAAATCTAGGCAAAAAGAGTGAGAGAAAAATAATCCTCTGTTATTAGATGGGGAAAATGCTGGAAAATATTAAAGGAAATTGAAGGGGTCTAGCACCAGTAGTTATAGACCACCAAAAAATTGAGAGCCGTAGCCTAAAGCATATACTATATTTATCACGCTGAAAGAACTGATGTTTGTCAGAGGGAGGGAAATGTGATTAATGGATTTCACAGCATCAGAAATGAATACTTTATATGGCAATAGAAAGGGAAAGGAGAGCTAATTCTGAACAGCATCGTGTTTTCAGAAATGAAGTATATATCATGGAAATTTTATGTGGAAGCAAAAGAACGTGGCTATAACGGCTCGCCATAAAAATAATAAGCAAAATGAATGGCCTTCTCGTTGCAGTTTTATGTTATTGTGAAAGAAATCTGTAACCACTGCAGTTGGTTGTATGACATAATTTGGTTTCAAAAACTATTAAAACAAATATAGTAACTACTTTTTATTTAAAAATAAGGAGTGTACACATTTTGAGCCAGAATATAGCATACCTTTTGAACTTTCAAAAGAGGTTGAGCTAAAATTTTCCCCCTCCTTTTCTGATGTTTGGCAAAATTGGAAAGTTAAGAGACAAACAGGTGCCTTAAGCTTTGCACAGAATTAATTTACTCTTTTAAAAAACCCATCCCCTCCCTTTTCCATTAAACCAAAAATCCTGGACTATCTATTTTTGGAAATGCAGCTAGTGACCTCTCTATCCCTTCCTGATTTAAATTATGCTTTATAATTTTCGCTTTGTTATAGTTGGTCACACAGTCAGCCAGATGTTTAGACTGGATTTGGCACAGATAAGTCTATTTGTCCTTCTGAAGGACCTGGAATATGTACAAGTTGTTGTTTGATTATATTAAATTCAACATCACAGGATGTAACTGTTCCAAATAAAGCTGCCTTTTTCAATTGATGATGATGATGATGATGATGATGATGATGATGATGATGATTTCTGTATTAAGGCTGCCTATAAACCATACAGCTTTGGACCTCTTACAAAGGGTTAAACTATCAAAGTACAAATAACTTCTCAAGTGGCATTTGTCAAGGTTGAGTTGGCTCTTCTTTGTAAATGAAAAGAACCCCTCTCTCTATCTTTCTTGACTGCGGATTGTCTTCCTATAAAATTTGTAGACCTTATACTGCACTCCATTGTAGGTTAGCGTATCTATAAAACTGTTCTGCTGGAAATATTCCCTGACACATTCTATTCCTTTAACTTGAACTGGCTACAGAAACTGATCTCCTATCTCCTATTAAGAGGCAGAGGGAAATAGCCATCCTGGCCAGGGATTCAAATTTTTTAACTGCCGGTTCTGTGGCCCGTGGTGTTATGTCCTGAGAACTCTAGGAGTTCTCACTCAGGTCCACTCACTTTGTGTGGGCGTTCTTCCCCCTTTCCTCATTGGTTGGTTCTCCCCAGCAGCCAGCTATAAAAGCAGGCTGCAGGGTCCAACCAGTTGCAGAGTGCTGCGAGCCAGTTCCAGGCGTGGCAACCACGGTCAGCCCTTTATTGTTATAATAAAGTATTGTTGCACTCATACTCTGGTTCAGCCTCTCATTGCCCAAACTTAACACTGGCGACGAAGGTGGGATGGCTACCAGAAGCACCATGCAACCGCTGAGTCACTAGCCGCCGATCCGCAGCCCAGAGAGAGCGATCGGCCGGCGAAAAGAGAAACGCTGATCCGCAGCCAGAGAGAGCGGTCAGCAAACAAAAAGAGCAAACAAAAAGAGCAAACGCTGATCCGCTGACAGAGAAAGCGGCCAGCAAGCGATAAGAAGCGAACGCTGATCCGCAGCCAGAAAAAGCGGTCAGAATCGAAAGTTAGAAGCGTCTGTAGCCGCTTGTTAGCCCAGCTACAGGGAAAGTGAAGCGCTGCGAGCTGCAGCCGCTCAGTATCAGGCGCGAAATTCAAACGGTTGTCATTTGAATTTCAAACCTAAAAGGTACAGCACAGCGCTGTAGCCAGTCACTGACGCCCACACGGGCGCGAATCCAAACGCCGTCAACGGCTAACAGCCAAACGTGGTTAACCCAGAGAGAAAGAGAGGATTGCAAACAGCCTCTCCTGAGCTGAAATCACTTGCCCACCACGGGCACTAAAACATTGTCTGCTGCCCCAGAGAGATTTTTTCCACAGGTTGTTCAACCGGTCCCAGCACCATGAGCTCCAATCCAGTCTTCCCGGCGTTCAAACCAGACGAGGAGAAGTGGGAATCGTATAAGAACCGCTTTAATCATTATATCGATGCAGTTGGCCTGGCGGATGCGGGGGAGCATCGGAAAAAATCGTATTTCCTAATCTACTGTGGAGCCACCGTCTACGATACTGCCACGGCACTCGTGGCTCCTCGTGAGTTGAAAAACGTTCCGTGGTCTGAGTTACTTGAAATTCTCACTAACCACTATTCCCCCAGGCCCTCACAGATTGCCAGGAGATTCACCTTCCGTATGAGGAAGCAATCGAGCAAGGAGACCATCAATCAATATATGGCCGCTCTCAGAACAGCCGCACTACATTGTGGGTTTGGAACTTACCTGGAGGACATGCTTCTCGATCAATTAGTCTGCGGGGTCAAAGACCTCCACCTGCAAAGGCGCCTTCTCGCAAAAAAAGACCTCAACCTCGCACAAGCAGTCGAGGAGGCCTTGGCAGCTGAGCTGGCAACAAACTCAGCCACCGAAATCCAGGGCCCAAGTGCCAAGCTGACATCACTTCCAGTCCACTCCGAGGAGGTGGTAGCAGAGGAAACCATCAGTGATGAAAACGAAGTCCACCGCCTCTCCAACGACAGACGGCCGCAGGTAGGAGCCAAACAAGAAAACATCGGTCCACCCAAGCACATCACCCTGTGCCTAGCCTGTGGGGGATCTCATCAGAGGGCCACCTGCAAGTTTAAAGGAGCCACCTGCAATAACTGCCATAAAAGGGGACACATCGCGAGAGTCTGCCAAGCTCCCCAAAGCGCAGCACAAAGGCACCCCCCCGCACTCGGGACCACAGAGGCAAGTATTGAACTGTCGCACGCACCACCTTGCCAAGCACACTTGTCACACTGTCAGTAAAATCTCTCTCTCCGTTTACTTAGAAGGTAAACCGTGCCGCATGGAGGTTGACACAGGGTCAGCGCTCTCAATTATCTCGTGGAACACCCTCAAGAGGCTCCAACCAAGCCTATCCACTAGCCGGCTCCAGAGATGCCAGTTTGGCCTGAAGGACTACCAGGGGAAGACCATTCCTGTAATCGGCAGAGGCAAGTTTCTTGTCAGTTTTAAAGCTTTTAAAGGTCACCTACCTCTAGTGGTAGTTAACGGCAATCTACCCACCTTATTGGGGCTCGATTGGTTTCCCCATCTCGGCCTAGGGCTAACAGGAGTCCATGCTGTCTCAACCTCAGACACTGACTCCTTATTCGTTGATTACTCAGATGTATTCAGCGAAGAGCTGGGGTGTTATAACGGTACCCCCATCTCATTCTCAGTTGACCCCCAAGCAGTCCCAATCCGGCTAAAACCGCGTAGGGTCCCATTTGCTATTCGGCCAAAACTAGATGCGGAATTGGATAAACTATTAAAACAAGGGGTCATTGAGCCAACAGATTTCACCAAATGGGAGACGCCCATTGTCACACCCCTCAAAAAAGACGGTAGCCTGAGAATTTGCTCGGACTACAAGACGACAATCAATAAATTTCTACAAGTTAGCGCTTATCCTGTGCCCGTCATCCAGCACTTATTACACACATTCGAACCAGGCAGCATTTTTGCTAAATTGGACATGTCTCAAGCATATCAGCAGTTCCCTGTAGATAACCAAACAGCGGAACTCCAGACAATTGTCACTCACAGGGGTGCCTTCCGATGCAAGCGTCTCCAATTTGGCGTAAGTGTTGCCCCGGGTATTTTTCAATCCCTCATGGAGCGGATTTTGCAGGGCCTCCCTGGTGTAGTACCCTACTTCGACGACATCTTAGTCTCGGCCAGGGACAGACCCCAACTCTTCCAAAGAGTTCGAGCTGTGTTAGAGAGGTTCAGACAGCATGGCCTCAAGTTGAAAAAAGAAAAATGCGCCATTGCCACTAGACAGGTGGACTTTCTGGGTTATAAAATTGACGCCTCTGGCATTCACCCCCTGGAGTCCAAGGTTAAGGCAATCCACGAGGCACCCACTCCAACCTCCAAAACTGAACTACAGGCGTTCTTGGGGCTATTGAACTTTTACGCATCCTTTTTGCCCCATAAAGCATCAGTAGCTGAACCCCTACACAGATTACTGGATAAAAAGTCACCGTGGCACTGGGGGCACAAAGAAGACCATGCTTTTCACCCCGTCAAATCACTACTCACGTCAGAGGTGGTACTTATTCAATTCGACCCTAACCTCCCCTTAGTACTGGCAGCAGACGCCTCCCCTTTTGGAATTGGGGTGGTACTAAGTCACAGGCTTCCCAATGGCGCCGAGGCTCCCATCGCCTTTTTCTCAAGGACGCTCTCTGCAATGGAGCGCAATTACAGCCAGATCGATAAGGAAGCCCTAGCAGCTGTTGCAGCCGTGAAAAAATTTCACGAATTCCTTTTTGGCCATTTTTTCGAGCTGGTCACCGACCACAAACCCCTCCTGGGCCTACTAGCCGGGGACAAACAGACCCCTCAAGTCCTCTCCCCTAGGATGACAAGGTGGACTCTCTTCCTAGCAGCCTACTCCTACAGACTTATACACCGCCCGGGTAAAACACTGTCCCACGCTGACGCACTCAGTCGCTGCCCCTTGCCGGCCCCGGCTGAAGACCCTGCTCCTGTCCACGCTATTTTCGAGATCACCCAGTTGGACCTACCCATCACTGCCCTTGACATTGCTGCTAAAACCAAGGCAGACCAAACGCTCGCCCAGGTGCTTGACTGGGTGAGGAGGGGGTGGCCGGGTGGCAATGTTGATAACAAATTCACACCTTTTAAGACTCGCATGCAGGAGTTGTCCAGTCTGCAGGGCTGTCTACTATGGGGCACTCGAGTGGTCATCCCGGCCTCACTGCGTACCCGAGTTCTGGAAGCGTTGCACGAGGGACATCCTGGCATCGTGAGAATGAAGGCGTTAGCACGCAGCTACGTGTGGTGGCCGGGTCTAGACGAGGACATTGTCAATTGGGTAAGTTCCTGCAGCATTTGCCAGGAATCCCGTCCTGCTCCCCCCATTGCCACCCCTACTAGATGGGAAAGCGCCAGCGCTCCGTGGTCCAGAATTCACATCGACCTGGCCGGCCCTCTGCATGGGAAGATGTTCCTAGTGGTCGTGGACGCCTATTCCAAATGGATTGATGTAGCACAGCTATCCACGACCACCACACTAGCAATCACCAACGTGTTAACACGCCTGTTCGTAACGCACGGGCTACCCGACTCCATTGTCTCCGACAATGGCCCACAGTTCGCATCGACTGAGTTCAGCCGTTTTGCTGCCAACCTGGGTATCCGCCACATTTTCACAGCCCCATTTCATCCTGCCAGTAACGGATTGGCTGAAAGAGCCGTCAGGACCACTAAAGAAGCCCTGGCAAGGTTCAACAAGGATGACTGGCACCACAAGCTCTCACGGTTCCTGATGAGCCAGCACTCAACTCCTTGTTCAGTCACCAATAAGTCCCCAGCTGAGCTCCTGATGGGCAGGCGTCTGAGGACTGTATTGGACAGACTACACCCGCAATACTGCCCTGACTCTCCCCTCGCTTCCACATCGGGGGTTAGACATTTTATCTTACAGGAGCCAGTTTTCGCGAGGAACTTCGCTGGAGACCCCCTGTGGATCCCGGGCGAGATTGTAGCTATCACCGGGCCGCGGTCATATCGGGTCAGACTGGAGGATGGTCGCGTCTGGAGAAGGCACATAGACCAACTGCGTAGACGCCTCAGCACCATCGCCAGCAGGGACCCAGAGGCGCAAGACGAGGGGAGGCTTCATCCTCAGCCTCACATCCACATCACGCCCAGCGATCAGTTCACACCCACAGCCGGTTCCGAAAGCCCGAACACAGACAGCGGCGCCCAGACAGTTGACCAGCCCGATCCAGTCTACGGGAGCACATCCCCAGTGATCAACCCTACGAGCCCCGGGCAGGCCCGAACCGAGGGGCACACTGGTGACACTTTGCCGACTCTGCCTGCCCAGGCAGACCCCGGACGGACAGACGACGTTCCAGAGCTACGCCGTTCCGGGCGCCAACATAAACCTCCTGCCTACCTCAAAGACTATGCATGTTCGCATCTGGGGGGAAGGGGTGTTATGTCCTGAGAACTCTAGGAGTTCTCACTCAGGTCCACTCACTTTGTGTGGGCGTTCTTCCCCCTTTCCTCATTGGTTGGTTCTCCCCAGCAGCCAGCTATAAAAGCAGGCTGCGGGGTCCAACCAGTTGCTGAGTGCTGCGAGCCAGTTCCAGGCGTGGCAAGCACGGTCAGCCCTTTATTGTTATAATAAAGTATTGTTGCACTCATGCTCTGGTTCAGCCTCTCATTGCCCAAACTTAACACGTGGCTTGGTGGGAAAAATCTCCAGCCAGAGGTGGTTTTTGCCAGTTCTCTGAACTACTCAAAATTTCTGCTACTGGTTCTCCAGAACTGGTCAGAACTTGCTGAATACCACCTTTGATCCTGGCCACTTGTAACTGCAAACATAAACTTCCAGCTTTTGGTAGGACCTGTCAGGGCCATCTGAAACATTTTATAAATTAACCCATAGTAAGAGGCCTAAGAAGGCCCAAAACAACCAGATTAGGGCAGGTCATTATGGAGAAAATCTAAGTGGTGACTAAAAATCAACACTGATATTCAGTCTAACTATGCTGTTTATCAGCATCTGGAAAATATGCTCTTACTCGCGCCCTCCGGATTTCCTCTTCATAAATCACACCTGGTGATATTCAAAAAAAGCATTGACAACTTGGCTGTTCCCCAGACCTTGGAGTAAGGTGACAGCAAGTTTAACCTATTAAATACTCCTTTTTTCCAATGGTATATGAGCTTTGTTCTCAATGTTTTACTGTTTTTAATGTGTTAGGCCATAAAGAGTCTTATAGAGTCAGGTGACCTCTAAATTAAATACATAGCTCTCCCTTTCTTTAACTGCTTTTTATTGTGAGAAATAGGTAACGTTCAGACTGATTGACTGCCAAGGCGTGAATAGGAATGAAAGTCCTATGTTTTATCGTTCTTTTGGCCATGCCTGTTTGACAGATGAACTTACCAGGGGTGGGGT
The DNA here is from genome assembly GCF_049901715.1 of Pseudonaja textilis. Classification (NCBI taxonomy): domain Eukaryota; kingdom Metazoa; phylum Chordata; class Lepidosauria; order Squamata; family Elapidae; genus Pseudonaja; species Pseudonaja textilis. The sequence goes on along the minus strand of NC_141990.1, from coordinate 136,399,918 downwards.
TCGAAAATGTTAGCATCGGGTTCTCTGCCTGGTTGCTAGGTGGGCGGGCATGGACATGGTGGGTGTGGCATAGTCGGCCTCCTGCACTACGGTGGGGTGGGGCGTTTTTATCCTCCCTGGGCTCCAGAGGCTTTCCTCGAGCCTCTGGGAGGTTGAAAACGGCCTCCTGCAGGCTCCAGGGGCTCTCTGGAAGCTGGAAACCAAACTTCTAGGAGGCCCGTTTTTTGCCCTCCCCGAGCCTCCATGTCTGCCCTGCACCCAAAACGGGGATTTCTGGGAGGGGCAGAGTGGGGTGGGTGGGGTGGGCAGCAGTGGTGTTATTCAGCCAGTTTGTACTGGTTTGGGTGAATTGGGAGAAAGGATTTGGTGTGGGTTGCCGAACCGGTAGTAATTTCTGACTGGCCTTGCCCCCAACCTGGTCGCCCATTCGCTGGTCACTCGCTTGCCCCTCCCTCCCGATGCCCAATGCTCGCTCACCCCGTCTGCCTGATGCGCGCCTGCCCAGTCACTCCTTAAGATATTTCTTTTTTTTTTTTAACCTCCCAACAATCAGCTGTTCCTACAAACAGCTGTGCCGGGATTCTCCTTGCTTCTTACTGCTTCACCCAGGAGGCTTCTCTGAGGCCCAGGAAGGCAAAAAATGGCACCGCCCCCCTCCATTTTTTTGCCTTCCTGGGCCCCAGGGAAGCTTCCTGGGAGCAAAAACGCCCCCTCAGAGGCTCCTCTGAGGCCAGGAAGGCCCCAAAATGGAGCTTTGAGGAGTGCTGTGTGTCCCTCCTATGCTCTGTTTTTTTTTCTTCCTGAGCCCCAGGGGAGCCTTCTGAGAGCAAAAATGCCCCCTCAGAGGCTCCTCTGAGGCCAGGAAAGCCCCCAAAACAGGGTGAGGGTGATGCTGCAAAAAAGCCACACCTACCCAATCACATGGCCACACCCACCTCGCCATGCCCACCTAGCCACGCCCACAGAATCGGTAGTAGAAAAATTTGAATCCCACCACTGGTGGGCAGGGCCAGCCAGGAGTAGAATTTGGGGTTTCTCCGAACTGTGTAGAATCTTAGCTAGAGGATCTCCTGAACCCCTGCGAACCCCCAGCAGCCCACCCCTGAAACTTACTATATATAGTCTGTACTGATGAGCAAAAGTTTTGTAATCTATTTATGAAACAGGATGCAACTGCTATGCTATATGACAGATTTGTATTGCGCAGTGATGACTAATGAAGTTGACTTCAGATTCCAATGATGGCAATATGCTGACTCTGTAAAACCGCTTAGAGAGGGCTGTAAAGCACTATAAAGCAGTATATAAGTCTTAAGTGCTGTTGCTATTGCTATAACTTTCCTGTAAATGATGATGTTCGAAGTAGTCGGGCTTCCCCAATGTGGCACCTTCTAGACATGTTAGGATTTAGACTGCTAGTATATTAATCACCGGCTAGCACTCTATCCACTTTTATCTAAAAGCTTTTGTTAAAAAAAAAAAAAGGAAGTGCTTTACTATCTGACATAAGGCAGTAGGGAAATGCGGTGCAGAGGTTTTGGTGTATCCTGTGCTCAATCAAGCAGCCCCAAGTAAAGACATAACTGGTTTAAAGGCTTACATACTGATATTCTGCGCTATAGATGTCTGTTCTGTTCATATGCACATATACATGTTAGTGCTGTTCATAGTTCATACACTGAATCCCTATAAGACGATTATCAATAAAGATGGAGAGTTAGTGGGTGTCTGTTGGGAAGAGGTTTTCAATCTTGACAATATTGAACTGTAGGGGAACACAGAGTAGGGTATCTGGAGATGGTCTTGGTATTCTGGCAGGTACTTATAAAGAGGTGATAGTTCTTATATTGTGTTATGCTCTTCTTGTCAGATTAAATGTGACTGAAACTTCCCAGAAACTTGACACACCACAGTTAGGAATGAATCATTAGTGTTATATGAGAAATGAAGCCATTTCCAACATTTGATTGCTTCTGACACTTATTGCTACTGCTCCTTAAAATGTTTTGGGCTTAATAACACTGCCTTTTCCTTCTGCTTTCTCTACTTTGCTGTTTTATGCTTTCCATAATCTTTCTTTTCCATAGTCCATGCCAAGAGACAATTGCTTGTTGTCATTCTTGAATTCCTGTTCTGGAGAACTCTAGCTCCCACCTTATCTTCCACACTTTTGGTTCTAGATAATTCCAAGTATTAAACTTCAAAATTGGTACCTTCCAGCAACTATATTTTAACCAGATTTCATTTCTGAATTAGCCTTAATGACGGCCTGATGAGAATAATCATAATTACATGAGAATACTAGATGGATGTAATCAGAGCCAAGACTGACAAATGACACCTTGGCTATGTCATTGATCCCTATCCATCCAGAAGGATTGCTGAGTTTTTAAGAACCTGATTCTGAGAAATAATCCTATTCAGGGCCATCAAAAAACCCAGTCATTAATTCCCTTTTTTTTCTGCATTAAACTGCATTTTGTCTGCTTATTCATTTCAGTCTAGACAGGGCCAAAGATGGAAGGGTCATAGATATTACCTCTTTATTTTTTTAAAAAAATTAAAGGTTCTTGTATAAACCTTAATTCCTGATAATTACGAATGCATCCAAACTGTTTCCATATAGCAGTAGGGAAGTAATTTATCACTGCATTTTTCTGGTGATGTTTTCCAATTCCTCAGTCTATCACATAACCCAAATATTCCTTGGGGGGGGGGGTCTTCCACCTATTTTCTAACTAGGACTGCCTCTATTTAGCTTCAAACCCCAGATAAAGTTAGCCTGATGCTCGGGCTGCTCCTATGCCTGAGAAATATGCCTGGGGTTATAATGAGGACTGCCACAAACTGCTCAATTCTTCAGAAAAGAGTGTTTCAAGTGAACCAGTAATTTAAGTAAATGGAATTAAGCATTTTTTTCTTCCCCAAATCTTCTGTTCAATCCTGTATAATGACATAACTGATGAAAATTATATACTATCATTATCATTCTACCAAAGGATGTGCTCATTATATAGATTTTTTTATTAGATCTCCTGAAATAATTAAGAAACACCAGCTCCTTCAATTAATAACCTATTTACCTAGGCTGACTATACTTATGTCTAATTAGTGAAGTTGTAGTCTCACCTTGATTTTCCTATAATTTTTGTCTTCACAATAAGTCCCTTTTATATAGAGATTTGGTTTCACTGATATAATAAAGGAATTTCTTATTAAAGTCTTCCTCGTGTACAAGACTGCACAATTATGCACTTCCCGGATGTGTTTCAGGACTGGCCCAAAATTATTACACCTAAATTTCTGGAGACTGGACAAAAAGCAAGTTCCCTACTGTATTTTCCTAGAGCTGAGCTGAAGGCAGAAACCCTGAACAGAATACTTAAAAATTTCTCTATTGAGTACCTCAGGAAATTCCACCTAACAAATGGTAGTCTATCGTGTCCATAGGAACTTTTACAAGAAAGAGCCTGCCGATGAGTTTTTAAACTATTCTTTGTAACAGTTTGTAACACAAACATTAATAACCCTAAACTTAAGCCATTAGAAAATGAGTTTTAAGCTTGAAGGACAGGCAAGCTTCTTTACTGAAATAAATGTAGACTCTCCCCAATTCCTACAGTACCTATGCAAGCAAAAACAGAGGGAAAATATTATCTCATAAAGTCATAAAAGTCTCTCTCTCTGGGCATGGAGAACCCCAGGACCAAGTTATCATGTCAACAGTCTCAAAATGAACAGCAAAAATTGGAATTGCACTTGAGCTAATTTTCCCCTTAACTTGCCATCAGAAATAATATCTCTTCTTTATTTGATGAGCACAAGACATGTTTGTGAAACAGGGGCCCTCTGTAACTGTACAGAGAGCAGTAGTTTTACACTGCCTTCTCTTGAATACTGTCAATATCAATTGAATCTCACATGACAGTGCTAATTTGTCTCACGCTGGCCCTCACTCCGTAGCTTGTAAATATACCAAAGTGTTAAAGATTTTGTTATGCAAAGTATTCTTCTATGGGTCATGAAAGGTCCCCTTGGATTTTATTTGCACATTTTGACATTTAATTGGCATATACATATACTATTTGAATTAACACACATTTGCAGATCTCAAGCTGTCTCACAAGATCCCAGCTTAAATGTTTTTTCTTTGTTAATGGCATTTGCAATGTGCTAAAGTCACACTGGTTAGTGACAGTTCTTGAAGTTCAGCAATGAAAACTGAGTTGGTTTTATTGAGACAGCCTCAAGGTGTGACTCTGTGGATTCGGCATCAATATGACACCAAATGTTTGACATAAAAGAGTAAATAAGAGTAGCATGCCCAAATATGAAAACAGAATATTAGGTCTAAAAAGGTAACAAGCAAGGCATTAGGTAAAAGGTGCTGCTTTATTCCAAAGTGATCATGAATGTGATTGAAGGTAACAACAATAATTGATTAAATTAATTTCTAGCCATATGCTATATTTATTTCCCTCTTGTTAACTACCACCTGAATTCATTTTGCTTCTTTTATAAGACAGCAGTCCAGTCTAGTGAATAGATGTAATGCAATCTACACATCGGAGGTCACTTTATATTAATTAGTTTAAACATCATAGTTTTGACTTAACAATTTCTGAATGAATGTGTTCTTGTAACATACAAGATACCAGTCCATTACACTACATGAAGAATCTCACTGGCCTTTGCTTTCCCATCTAGAAAACAACAGTAAAATAGGTTAGATAGGGAATATGTGGCCCTTCCATTACTGAAAAACCTAGCTCTTACCAGCCAGAGCCAACAAAGCCAATGTTAAGAAAAGCTGTGAACTAATTTGCTGTAATGTCTGTAGGATCAGAGTCCTGATAGAGATGTATTTTATGAAGCAAAGGTTTTTAAATAAGCATTGCAAGTTGCTGTGAAATCCTCAAATATGACTGACACTGTTTCATTAGAGTTGGGCATCAAACATTGCAACACTGTTTACAATTGGATTACTGTGGTCAGCTCCCATTTTATTATATACTGGCATTCCTTACCAATCCTGATAGAGCAAGTTACAGTTTATACACAAAGAGTGAACCCCACTCCCTTCTAGCACTGAAGATGATACCTGACGAGGTAATGAAATCTCTTCAAGAAAACAACCTCAGAGAGTACCTAGGACTTCACAGTTCAACCCTGAATGTACATATATTCTCCTCTATTGGTAACACTGGCATAATGCTTTGGGGGGGGAAAATGGAAGAGCAGTCTCTATCTCAGATCTATGTAGGGACCAGATGGGAATCTCAATCTACCAGGAAAAGAGGAAGAAGAGGAGCAGTGGTGGGATTCCATTTTTTTTCCTACAGGTTCTATGAGAGTGTGCTTCATGCATGTGTGCAGCAATCAAAAATCACCATCTGTTACTGCTAGTGAGGTCAGCTGTTTTTTAGCTCAACTGAGGCGCAGCAATCCGTTCTGCCGTACGAATCAGCTGAGCTAAAAAACAAGGGAATATAGGGCAGGATAGGGCAGGGCCAGCCAGAGGTGGTATTTGCTAGTTCTCCGTATAACTCAAAATTTCCACTACCGGTATGCCAGAACCGGTCCGAACCGGCTGAATACCACCTCTGAAGAAGAGGAGAGGAAGGGAAAGAACAATCAGTTACTGACAACTAAGGTAAGGGAAGCCAACTTTTCTCAACCCAAACACATGAGGCAATAACTCCCATTATTCTATCAGACGTGGTGAATAGGGTGGTGAAAATTGTAATCCAATCAACATGTATATAGAACATTTCATGTGGAAAGAGTGTTCTAGAACCAGCAGTTCCTAACCTCCATGTTGTGGCCTCCTACCAGGCTGCAACCCCTTCAGAACTGAACACGCAAGAAGCAATTGAGTGTGTGCGCGCAGCTCTACTTGTGTGAGTGGCGTGCATGTGTGCCCACTGCTCACGCAAATGGATTACAGATTACAGATTAACACAGTTGGAAGGACCTTGTAGGTCATCTAGTCCAGTGGTTGCCAACCAGTGGGCCAGGGACCACTGGTGGTCCGTGAGAAAATTTTGGTGGTCCACAGAGAAATGTCACCCCCAAAGTAGCCCCCAAAGGAATTAATCCAGGCTGCATGGAAACAAGGCTGCGCCACCCATATGGCTCATGGGTGTACAAGGTTTGCGTCACTTGCATTGTGAACAACATGAGTTAGTAAGGGGGGGGGAACGGGTAGAGGTGGGGAACTTGCCCCACTCACCCCACACACCTGGCCTGGCCACCAGGATGCTTCTTTCTGCTTCTTTCTTCTTCTGCTTTTTGCTGCATGCAAGGAAAGCAGCAAAAGTCTTTCTTTCTCCCAAACTCTGCCAGAAATGAGTCTTTGGGAACCTGCAAGGCATCCTGCTCCAAGAGGTTATACTGGCAAAGACTCATTTCTGGTGGAGTTTGGAGGAGAGAAAGAAAGACGTCTGCTGCTTCTGCTGCCTTCTTTGCATGAAGCCAAAAGTCAGTCTCTCTCTCTCTCTCTCTCTCTCTCTCTCTCTCTCTCTCTCTCTCTCTCTCTCTCTCTCTCCCTCCCCTCCCTCCCTCCCTCCCTCCCTCTCTCTCTCTCTCCCTGAGAACAGAGCTGAAGACAGTATCCTGTGATTCCAAATAAAGAATGATTGATTGGTAGGAAAATGAGGTTGGGAATTTTCCTGCAGACTTTTTGGGGGATTTTCCCAGGGTCTCTGGTCCACGGGATTTAAAATTATGAGTTTGGTGGTCCCTGAGGTCCAAAAGGTTGGCAACCCTTGATCTAGTCCAACCCCCAGCCCAAGCAGAAGACCCTACATCATTTCTGACAGTTGGCAGTCCAATCTCTTCTTGAAAGCTTCCAGTGATAAAGCTCCCACAACTTCCAAAGGCAAGTTGTTCCAATGGTTGATTGTTCGCACTGTCAGAAAATTTCTCCTTATTTCCAGGTTGAATCTCTTGTTCAGTTTTCATCCATTATTCCTTGTCTGGCCTTCAGGTGCCTTGGAAAACAGCTTGACCCCCTCCTCTCTGTGGCAGCCCCTCAAATATTGAAACACTGCTATCATGTCTGCCCTGGTCCTTTTCTTCACTAGACAAGCCCAGTTCCTGCAACCGTTCATCATTCATTTTAGCCTCCAGTCCCCTAATCATCCTGGTTGCTCTTCTCTGCACTTTTTCTAGAGTCTCAACATCCTTTTATAGTGTGGTGACCAAAACTGGATGCAGTATTCTGGGTGTGGTCTTAGTAAAGCTTTATAGAGTGGTATTAATACCTATAAATAGAGCGGCACTCACGCATATGTGCCACTACTCACACAGAACTATCCCTTCCCCCTACCAGTCCACCAAGCCAGAAAAAGTGGGGACCACTATTCTAGAGTGATAGAGGGAATTTATGATACTTTGAGATAATTTTACAAAACACTATGCATTTTTGTTCCAAAATAAGTCCTATCATTTTCTGTGACAGTCTTTTCAAAGTACAGTAAGTCTAAATTTGCAGTTTAGGTTTTAACTCCAAACATTTCTCTGAAAATCCCCTTGAATTCCCACCCCCCACTCCAACTTCTTGGATATATGACTCTTTCTAGAAGTTCTGATTGCGTGCAATACAAAAGCAAAACATGAAGGCGATGCGTTTAATTGTAGTTCAATCCATAATACTACTACCTTTACCCGCAGATGAAATTGCTTTCCAAAAACCAAGAAACGGTGCCCTTTATAACCCTCTTTTACTTTTGAGGAAAAAGAAAAGGAACTTAATAGCAGATGTAATGATTTGCCCAAACATGCCTTGTAAAGGTATGCTTGGAACTATAAAGATGTTTCTTAATTGTGATGAATTGCATAAAATTACAGCTACATTGGTTCCTTCCTATGTCTGAGGGGCTCCAGAGCCCTGCAGCTCATAACTCTGGAGAAAACAGGACAGGTTTGGTCAAAGGTAAAGACCAAAAAAAAAAAAAAAAAAAAAAGATGCAGCTTAAACAGCATTGCAGTGCAGCCAATGGGAACTTTGTTGAATATACACAGCCACACCTGCCCACCCACAAAAGCAGGAAATCGTAAAGCTATTTCCAGAAGCTATTGCTGAAATTCTGGGTATGTTTGGCAGATGCCCAGTTGCAACATCCCAGTTACTGCTGAGCTGCTAATTTTGGCCTTTGCTTCTATCTCAGCAGTCTGAACAATTCAGACTAACAGTAAACCCTATGTAAATCGAGCAGGGCAGAGTGCATCAAAACCTGTTTTTTAGATTTCTGGTTTCTTAAATGATGCAGACCCAAAAGAAAATGCATCAGTTCAGGAAAAATCCTCATGTACGGTACCCTGAAATGTGAACATAACTGAGTACTAGATACCTTCAAATATTTTAATTCTATAGTAATCCCTGCTTATCTCCTTAGCTATCTTCAGTTCAGTCACTAATCCACAACATACAGGACAATATATTAACTTCTGGCATCATCCAGACCTTGAACTGCCTTCAAATTTCCTACCAAAGCGTTGCTATAAATCAGTGGCCCCCAACCTTTTTTGTGCCATGGCCCAGTACCGGCATCACAAAATGATCCATGGCCTGGTACCGGCATCAGCAGGCATGACAAGGCAAGGCGAGCCGAGTGACCGGCCAGCCAGCCGTCCCCCACTTCTCCTCGCCACCTTCAATTCCTCCTTTGTACCTTTGTCAATGGGCTTTGTTTCAGGATGGCTTCAGGACGGTTGCTCGGCTCGCCTTGCCTTGGGGGCTGAAAGAATCCTCGTGCCTTAGTTTCGTTCGAAGCCCCCCTCTTCGATGAAACTAAGGCGCGAGGATTCCTTCAGGACCCAAATGCCGCTTTCCAACCAGAAAAGCTCACCCGGAAACACTTTCTCGTCAAACAAGATGGCGGCGCCCAGCAAATCGGCAGCCCGGTAGGAAATGTTCTATGGCCCGGTACTGGTCCGTGGCCCGGTGGTTGGGGACCCCTGCTATAAATCACAGGTAGAGTGGTTACTAGCGACATAGCTGGCAACCTTTAACATGCCTTTTGCAATGGATGAAACTGAATCCAGCCCATCTTTTCTCTCAAGACGTAGCCAGAGTTAATATTATCCTTACACATAAAACTACAATGCATTTACCTATTATTCATTTCGATTCCAATATATCTTTTCCTTGCCACATACAAGTTCAAATGGCAAAAAATTCAATTTAATGTGATTCACAAATTGGTATCACAAAACTCAATTAATGCGAGTCTAGCGCAAAGGTAGTTGAGTCTATCACATTCACAGCTGTCATAGGGCATTTAAATACTAGTTGTCATTTGTGCAAAATGGAGAAAAGGAAAGATCGGTCTGAGGACAACTCAGAAAGGACTCATTCTGAAGAATTTCAAAAGAATACAGGAGATTGCAGATAAACTTTGGATATGGGTTTATCCTCTTTTTGTTTTGTTACTAAAATTCCCTTCTTATGAACCTCTAGTCCCTGTACAGGGTAGAGTCAGGGTGACTGGATGTGGCTGAAGAATTTACTGGCTGAATCCCCTTCCAGACACCTATGCGGAGTTCACAGCAGAGATGTTTTCTTTGCACTTAGGAGAGAAACATCTGATGCTACCTAGTAGGATTGAACTCTCAACCTTCTGAATGGGAGGCAAGCGTCTTCATGAATACTATACAGTATGCTGCTCATGAATACTATACAGTATTTCAAACTATATAGCACTGGTGTCAAACTCGATTGTGTTACGTGACATATTGTGATGTATCATGACGTTTTTTGCCTTTGCGAAGCTGGGGTGGGCCTGGCCTGCACATGTTGCATCCGGCCCATGGGCTGCCAGTTTCATAGGCCTGTTATACAGTATTTCATTACTAACCATATTAAAATTATTTTTTTAAAAAAAAAATTAGTTGCCTATTTCTGTTGAACTGGAACCAAAGGGATAGAAATATCACTTTGAATATTGTGAATGTGAATAATGTCACCATTTCATTAACCACACAAATTGAGACCTACCTATATTAAACAAGAACAATTTAAGCAGCATAAGCATGAGATGTATGGCTGCCTTCTATTTATATTGAATAAGGAGACTCATGACAAACTTTGCTTAATTTGAAAGCCTCTAGGAGGGTGAAAACAACCTCCCCAGGCTGCGGGGGCTCTCTGGAAGCCAGAAATGGGCCTATTTCCTGCCTCCCCAAACTTCCGGGAAGCCCGTTTTTCACTCTCCCTGAGCCTCCGCACATACCCTGCACTTACCTCCAAAATGGCCGCGGGGGGACTCCTGGCAGGGGAGAGGCAGGGTGGGCAGGGCCAGCCAGGAGTGGGATTTGGGGGTTCTCTGAACTGCACAGAGTCTTAGCTAAGGGCTCCCCAAACCCCTGTGAATCCCCAGCAGCCCACCCCTGATTACATCTCCACAAGAGTGGAGGACTTGATCCCAAGCTTCCGTGATCCAACTTCAGCACTCTAACCATACACCATGCTACACTCCTAGTCTAAATCCATCTCTATCGTCTGCATATCGTGGTTCCATCCCCAGCAGTCTTCACCTGCTCAAAACATTACTGAAAAAGTGTGGCAGTGTCTGGGCTGCTGAAAGATTGACCAATCCTGATTTACAGATCCAGGAAACAAGCGTCAACGGTGGACTTCAAACATTTTATCTTCACTTGCATTAAATGCCAGATATTTAATATTAACAGACTTTTGGAACTTGACGTGAATACAGTGCCTTTCTCTGACATTTGTTCTAGGGGAACTGATTCAACATGACTTTAGGTCTTTTCTGCATGATACTCATGTGACAGTGCAAAAATGAAAAAGAAAGGCAAAGGCCCCCATCCTAGCATAACGGACTAAGAGCTTCCCACCCTCAATTTAATGTTGACTCTTTATATCCTCCAGCAGGGAAATTGTATTTTAAAATAACAGCCATTCAACTAACTGGAAAGGTAGTTTTTGTTAGTCAGGCCAAATCAACAAAAATAAATACTTCTCTCTCTTTCTCTTTCTCTCTCTCTCTTTCTCTTTCTCTCTCTCTCTCTCTCCCTCCCTCCCTCTATCTATCTTTTTCAAATCATGTTTTGTTGTTGTTGTTCCCCCCCCCCCCTTTGATATTGGTAGCATTCAGATATACCCTCCTCCCAAGCTCATTTCTTTATGAAGGAACAAATGATGTTTGTTCAGGGTTTAGACAAACTGCACCCCATATATAATGGCCAACATTTCCTCTTCAGAAGATTGCCAGTGAATTGGGATATTCAAACAGGCCCTTTCACATTTAAGCTCTTCCCTGGAGGCTAAGCTCAGTTTATCCAAAGCCTTGTATTGTATGTGCTTTGGTCAGCAGACAACCAAAGGCAGACAATAGCATCTTTTCCTAAAACAATTGCCAGTATTAAGAATGTCATCAGAAAGAATGGCCAAGGGAGGGGACAATTCTGCTTGCATGTAAAAGCTTGCATAATGGAACCATTTGTAGCATGGTGTGTGTGTGTTCATGGCTGTAGGTCTTTCTTTTTTAAAAAAAAAAAAGGAAGAAGAAAAAAGATCCACCAACACACAGTAGGAGCAGTCTCTCTGCTTCTTAGAGGACCTTGTTTATGAAAGGTACCATTTACAGTCCATGCATACCAAGGACCCAAGAATGAAAATATTAGGTAAAATCCAGAGCTGGACTTAATAAATGCTAAACACCTTCTTATATTACTTTCTTTATAGAGCTTTGGGGATGCCACAGCTAAAGCCTTCCAGCTGTAGACCTCAAGCTGAATCATCCTAAAAATGAATGGAAATGCTAGGTACTCCAAAATTAAGGTCACTAATATTCTTCCGCTACCTAGTTTTCGCTCATTAGTTCCTTTTAATATTTTTCTCTTATCCTGACTCATAAAATTGCATGACAATAAATAGAAGTGTGTGGTTTTTTTTCCCTAATGCTAGCAAGAAATTCAGTGCACTTTGATCGATAAATCATCTACAGCTACTTTGGGACTTTTTTTAAAGAGCTAGGGAAATGCAGGTTGGTTATTACATTATATTTTCAGTCACTTTCCTCCCTTGGACATAATGTTTTCTGACAGTAGCCAAGGGGCTCGCCTGCCACTTCAGTTAGCTTACCTTTTTATTTTAATGAATAGCTGCTTGTGTAGAAATTAGGGGGAACCATCACTTTTCTCCTTAATTTCATCGAATTACATGCACTGTGATTTTAGTCAGGTCAGACCGCAGTATTGTTGCTTTTGGCATGCAAAGCAGTAAGTTGAAAAATCATTTTCCATAATTTCAATGCGTAGCAAAGAGATTTATTGCCAATGCTTATACGGTATTTTTTTCCAAATAAAACTATAGGTGGCTCATGCTAAGATAACTGAAAATTTAAAAAGACAACTGTACTTCTTCAAAATAGACAACTGGTCCCAAATCCTTACCCCCTATTAAAGTGGGGAGGGGGAAGTTTAATCCATCATGTATTTTAGTTCTATGTACCTATCATTTTGTATAAATACCACGAAAAATAGACCATATATGAACTCCAGCCTGTTAAAGTTAATGTTTAAGTACACTTGGGGAAAAAAATCCTCTCATCCCAGAAAAGATGTGTAACAAAACATACGTACAATACAGCAACAGAAACAACTAGATGCTGGAGGGAAGTGTTCTGATTTTGACATGTTACTCAAATGATTTAATCTTTAATAATTCCTGTTCCAAAGTATATTGAATATTAGCATAGAGGTTCTCTTATTGGGGCTTTTGGATTCTTGGTTCCAAGTCCAGCTCTGTCAATATTCATGCTTCATTGAAAAAGTCAATAAGGGATCAAGTGATATTGCAACGTGTTAAAGCTACATTCCTTAGACATAAATATTTGAGGAGTAAAGATAATTGAAGTCCTTATGGTTAATTTTGAGGAGGCACACACAGACTCAGTATGGATGCATCATCCCCAAAAGGCAGCATATTCCTATGGTGATATCCTTGGATGCTGACTTCATTGAGTCTCATGGAATTATTTCATAGAAAGCAGATTTAAAATTAACTATTCCTTGATTTAGGATCAACTTGCCTAAAAGAAGCAGGTAGTCCAGGTGAGACATTAGTACCATGTCTTGTTTTAAAAGTCCATGCCTCTTTCACTGAACATTTCTATTCATATTTTACTTCCATTTTACTAAGGACCCATTTTGTCCATGGGTCTTGAATGGTGTGCTGAACCTTTCTCTTTCCTTTTGTAATCACAGTAATATAGCATGATGACTGATTCTATTCTGCTCCTCTCTGCTCTGTAATTATGTAAATAATTATTGGATGAGATTCTGCAATACTTAAATTCCAGGTTAATTGAAATGAGGCACCTGCATGAATTGATAATTGATGGAGCAATATGACAAAATCAGGACCTGCTAAATTACAAGATTTCATTATTTTTTTCTTAATGGTTTTTATTATGAAGCCCTAGATTTATGATTTAAGTATGCATCTATTGAACATATTTTTTAAAAATAATCTGAATGCTGTGATGACCCAGGACGTGGCACAAAGGCAACATAGTCACATAAGTAAGAAAAGTCCCTTTAATACCTCCAACTTTGGCCCCAATGTCCAGGTTAATCTTCGGCTGGAGAAAAAACTCCCAAGAACAGACTTGAAGTGGAGGAAATTCAGTCCGAAAACAAAGTGCATAGAAACTGTAAATAAAAATCCACACAAACCACGCTGCAGCAATTAATTGGACAGGGCAGGATAAGGAATTGCAGACTTCAAAGGCCAACAAAACACACACAATTGGGAAGATGCCAGGAACCCAGATAAGCCTCAACAATGAAATATAACTCACAATTTGCTTCCAACAAATTGCTGTGCGCAATCCCCCTTTTTAAATACTGTGTTCCCAGCTGCAGCTAATGAAGGGAATCAAGGCCCTTTCCTCCCCCGTAAGCCATGCAACTCACATTGGTCCCTTCTCCGTTCCTCCCTGTGTGCCCTAGAATGAAGAGGGGATGGGCCTGGATCTTCCTCTGAATTCCCTCTGCCTTGCTCTACCTCTCCCTTACTCTGCCCAGCATGACTTTACCTTTCCCCAGTTTCTTCCACAGCCAACGGAGCTACACTCCCACTCCCTGTCAGCTGCTCAGCCTCCCCTCAGAATCAGATTCCAACAGGGGCATGACAAATGCAATTAAAGAAGAAAGTCCTCATTTTTCAACTATTTTGAAGTAGGAAAACAAATTTTCAGTATGATTTTTTGATAGCGAGAAAATAACATATTTTGTTATACCGTAGTAGTGTGGTTCTAGCATGTGATTCAAGCTATGCCATTTATACATTTGTTGAAGCAACATGGCTCACGTAGGGGTCTGTCTCATGTGATATAAAGTAAAATTTAACAGCAATCCATTAGGTAACATACTAAGGTTTTCCTCTGATGTTATGCCAAATAGAAATTTGACAGCCAATGCTTTGATGGGCTGAAGATGAAAAATGGGAACTGTTTGATGTGATGAATATTCTCCTGCTGCGATTTTTCACTCCTGGAAAAATAAAGCATGGCAGCCTAATCCAACTTCCTATATTCGGTTTGAAATTAGAATAATCAGATGCAAGAAAGGCTAAGGAAGACGATCTGTAGATGCAGTAGGTCTGACTACTAAATATGAAGAAAATTGCTAAAAACCGTTCTTTGCCCCAATAATTTAAAGAATGTGTCTTTTTTTTTCTTTTGCGAATGATCAGCTTATGTAATTGACAGCATACATATTGCATCTTAAATGTTGAAGTGAAAGCCCCAACTAACATGGGCCCTCTATACATTTAAATATAAATACTTGCTTTTCATTACAAATGTCAACCCTAAAGAGATAAGTTCAATTACTTTTCTACTGCATTCTTGAAAACCAGAAGATCCTCAGTGGAATAGTAAAGGATTAAAAGGATTCCAGTGGCTGGTTCCTGAAAATGAAATATCCAGAGCAAGATTTACTTTAAAACAGATATAATATTGTAAAATTACTAAATAGCTTTCTCCCAGGGCTAATAAAATCTTAGCAGTTTACTTAGATTCATTCATAATATAAGATGTATGTGTCTTTCCCCCCGCCCCAAAGTTCTGCGTGGGTTAATTTTATTACCTGTAGTATTTTAAAAGGAAGCAGGGTTTGTGTCATATTCTTAATAGAAAGAGAATAAACACACTTCAGACGGGAGATCATTTTTTCATGATATCCAAAGTCCCTTTCCTAGATGTCTATCAATATATCTTGCAATCATGTGTTAGAACTATCCAAATTGGGTTACCTTAATCTAGATGACCAATAGATAGATGTTACATTGCTATCACCTAATAGTTCAGATTTCTGCAGCCCAGGTTTCTTTGAGCTAAAGCAAGCACCCATTGTGCAATGAAGATACCTTTATAAAATTAAGATGATACGACAGTGGTGGGACTCATCTCCGGGGCGGATGAGTCTTCCTATCGAGATGAGGTGGACCAGTTGCTTTTGTGGTGTGGAGACAATTGTTTGACCCTTAACATCAATAAGACCAAAGAGTTTATAGTGGACTTCAGTAGGAATAGATCAGACATCCAGCCCTTGGTTATAAATGGAGACCAAGTGGAGCAAGTGGGCAGTTTTAAGTTTTTGGGTGTTACCATAAAAGAGGACCTGACCTGGGGTGCACACATTGCAGCACTGGTCAAAAGGGCCGAGCAGAGATTATACTACCTGAGACTTCTCAGGAAACAATAACTGAATGAAAACTGCTGGTGACCTTCTACCACTGCATCAGAGATAGTATCTTAACTTACTGCACACCTGTATAGGATTTGCCAATTGCACAGGGGCAGATAGGACAGCACTCCAGAGGGTTCACATCATTTCCTGGAGGATCATTGGTTGCCCTCTCCCCTCTTTGGAAGAGCTTTATAGCTCCTACTGCCTTAAGAAAGTTCAAAACATTCTGAAAGATCCATTTCATCATGGGCACCCTAGTTTTGAACTATTACCACCTGGCAGACAGTACAGGACAATAAAAACAAGGACAAATAGGCTGGGGAAAAAAAGCTTCTATCCCAGAACAGTAACTATATTCAATTCTACTGTATAGTGTAATATTAATGCAATATCAGGGGTTTTCAATTCAATTGTACTGATGTGAAGGATGTGTGTTTTTGTTTTATTTTTTATATTTATATTTCTTATGTATGATGTACACTGAAGATGGCATTTGATTCTGTTGTATGAGGTGCAGTGACAATAAAATAAACTAACTAAAGATGAGATACATTTTATTTATTTGTACCACGCTTTTACTATTTTTACAAAGAACTCAAGGCAGCGAACATATCCAACAAGCCTCCCTCCTCCTATATTTCCCACACCAACAACCCTGTGAGGCGGGCTGGGCTCAGGTAGAATGATTGGCCCAGGATCACCCAGATGGCTTTCATGACTGAGGCAGAACTAAAACTCATGGTCATTGTTTGCATGATTTGCTTAAGATTTGCATAAACCCTGAAAATATTCAGTTCCAGTTGATGATAGTTCTTCTGTCACGGTATATCTTTCTACTTAGAAGGTTAATTTTAGTTAAACCATTCATGTAATGAAGGGAAAAGTGGGAAGGAAATTATTCTCAGAAGCTGACTTGGCTTGTCAAAAGTATTCATGAAAATGTTCATTAAACCTAGGAGGTGAATGGAACTTACATGCATAGTTAATCTTTCCAGCGTTATATTGTCACTTCCAACTCTGTTATTCTGCTAAGCATGTTTTCTAAGTATGTTTGAAAAGAAATGAGCATTGCATCTCCCATGATTGTGCTTGTTGAGAAGAAACTCAACTGTTGTAACCTTGAAGTGACTATTCATTGTTGAGACTGCAATCCAATTAGTTTGTTTAGCAGCTTCCCTCCCTCACACCATCTCAGGCCAGATGTAATCAATAGAAACAATAACAGAAGATGAATCATGGGAATCAAATCAAATCAGGCTTCCCCTCAGAATCAAAACTAACTTTGACACCAGGCTGTCCTTCAGCCAGAGGGCATTCTATGATAGACATCCCATAACTGAGAAGGTCCTCTTTTTTCCCCCTCTCTGAAGCAAACTGCCTCCAATTTTCACAGAGAAAAGATTCCTGGATAAATGTTTATTACAGGAAATCCTTTTTTAGTGAGATTGACAACTTGGTTGTTAAATGAAGTAGTTGCTAAGTAAAACCATGACTGTGCTTATCGTCTTACTTGCTTACGGTAAAGCTTTCCTTTGTTTTACAGACCTACAGGGTCGTAAACGAGAGGATTGGTCTCAAAGTTACCTTTTTCATCACCGTCATAACTGTGAATGATTGTTTAACAAGATAAAGGGCTTGATTATTGAATTATGATAGTAAAACCTGGCCTTCTCTCAATCTCAGAGGATGGAATTCACGTTTTTGATCATGTATCCATTCTTTTCTTCATTGAAGACAGTGCATCTAATATTCTGTGTTCAGTAAGCAGGATTTTGATTGTGTGAAAAGTCAAAACTCTTGGCAATTTCCTGGACAAATTAGTTATTTCAAAATGTATGTATGTATGTATGTATGTATGTATGTATGTATGTATGTATGTATTTATATCCCATCTTTATTATTTTTGTATATAATTTAAGGTGGGAAACAAGTAATATTCCTTCATTTCTCCTATTTTCCCAACAACTCTGTGAGGTGGGTTGGCCTGAAAGAGAGTAAGTGGTCCTCCCAGTTGGCTTTCATGCAATCCTCAAGCCTTCCCTAGCCAGCAAAGGATTGGACATCTTTGACGTACAACAAGAGAAGGTCCAGAAAAGTCAGTGGAAAATCAAGGACAGGTGGATGTGTTACTTTTACCAATCAAGGGATACCTTGTAGAACCAATGGGGCACAGAACAACATATACCAGGAGGCTCATCGACTACTGTCAAGATTAAGTTCTGTGCCTAACACAAAGGACACTTTTCAAAAGATCCCAAGTAACCATTTTCATGTCTCCAACTGTGGCGATGACAAAAATCCACCAAGATTTCAGGAAGCAAGATGAGAAAAAGAGAGAAGTGGTGCGGAGGGAGAGAGAGAGAGAGAGATTCTGTTTTAGCTTCCTAAGAGACCCATAGCTGCACTTCACTCAAACCTGACCTACTTTAAAGAAATCAGGTCATCTCTGAGCTCTTCATTACCACCAGACTAAACAGTGCAAAAGCTAGCAGGCTTCCTTTCTGTCTTTTCAGTGCCCTGCTAATTCTCATTGCAACATTATTATGTATTCTCTAATATGTATTGACTTAGTCATTTAGCCACATCAAAGCTGGTAAACAGTATCAGGAGAAGGAAGCCAAGTAAACATTATTGCTGACTCTTTAAAAGAAAAAAGAAAATAGTGGGAGAGGGAAGAAGAGAAGAAATTGCAGAGTAAACAAAGCATGCCTCTAGAATTTCCTCCAGGGAAGGAAGAAACAAAGAGAGGCACAACTGCCTATCAACATTAGCCATGAATGATGGTGTTCACCTCTTGAACACCGGCAGAATCTAAAACGCTACTAGCAATTTCAACAATTGTTGCTCAGACTCGAGAACAAGACAGGATAGGTTGGTGGGGGAAGGGAGTGGGAGAGAGATTTGCCAGCTAGGAAGTGTTTTATGGCATTCCTTTTTCCTAAGACAATTTTGGTGGAAAAACTGGGACTATGTGTCTTACCAACTTTCTCCACTAGTGACTTAGAGCATCTTCCTGAAGCATCCAGCCTTCCTAGAAGCAATATAAAGCCAATAATGGTCGGGTGATTCCAGAAGGCATTCTAATAGCCATCCGTCTTAGAATATACCGAAAATGCAAACTGTACTTGTTTGTTTGTGCTAATATTTATATATCACCTTACTGAGATAGACTTGCTATGCGTGACTTCCATGCAGATAATGAGCATAGTTTACACAGTCAAAGTGACTTCCTTAAGAACTAAGTGATTCCAGAAATGGCTTTAATTTGGTTTTAATAGACTTGTTGTTTTATTGACATCTGTATTTTGCTTTTGTGTGTGTGTTTCATTATGTGAGCCACCCTGAATCATGAATGGAAGATCAGCAGCAGCTATACAAATCGAATTTATTGATTGATTTATGGTCTAAACTTTATCCATCATAACAAAAGAAATTCCATTCTAACCTCCACAAGAAGATGGAATTTCTCTATCCCTAACAATGTTCTGTGGAAAAAATTATATCAGCATTTACATT